>NW_008654287.1:74652-90280 GCF_000695815.1 Acanthisitta chloris | reverse complement strand
AGGCCTTGAGCAACCTGATCTAGTGGGGAGGTGTCCCTGCCCATGGCAGGGAGGGTAGGGACTAGGTGACCTGTAAGGTCCATTCCTACCCTTAAATTCTATGATTCTGTGATTCTATTATTCTATGTTTTATTGGAGGCTAGATGTAGGACTAGATGTTCTATTAGACAACTTATCCTATTCTTGAACTAGTGATATCTATGAACATTTTCTACACTACTTATGACTTGCACACATTTATAATATTTTCTTCATTTGGTCCCCTTTTTATTTTTCTAAGTGAAGGATTACAGTTTATTTATTTTTTCCTCAGCAAAAATATTTTTTGTTTGTTTGGGGTTTTTTTGTACTGTTAGTGTTCAGGTATAACATTTTTTGAGGTGAGGGAGTCTAAACTGCATATAGAATTCAGAAACAAAATACACAATGACCTATCCTCTATCGTTTGTTTTGGAATTTCTTTTTCGCTAATTCTTTCCTAGGAATTCCCACTGAACCTTTTAATAAGTTACTATTTTTCTTTTGAAATAACTATGAATTGTAGAGATGAAGTGTCTACAGAACTATGATTTTTTTGAAGAAACACAAATTTAGAAAATGTCTGTAGACAGGTGTCTACACCTGAGAGCTGAGTCCCAACTGCAAAGACAGGTATCTGGAATCTGAAATTTAGTCCTATTCTAGCAATCTGATTTCCCAGCTAATTTATATTTTGCCTGAAAATAATATTATTTTAAAAATAAAGATGAATATAAATGATGGTGGTAATCTGGCAGCTTGGAAAGCATTAGGAGAAAACATGGGGACTTGTGGATCAGACGAGCTGCATAAGTTTCCTCTTAAAGTAAACTGAACTTCTTAATTATCTCTTTCTGAAGTAAGAACTGTGGGGTGCAGTACTCAGGGTGACTAGGCAAAGACCACACCTTGGTTGTGTGACTGTGAGCCCATGGGATGCTTTCTCAGCAGCATATGCAGCAACACGGTGGTGGGAGTGACAGGGCACTCTCATCTCCCGCCTAAGTGTGAGCACGGAGTGAAAACTCCACTCCTGGCAACAGTGTGCTAGTGACCTGCATTACCTGTATCTTTGTGTGAATGCACATGTGTGTATGTGTGTGTCAGAGAGAAGGTCACTGGCTGCAGAAGGGTGTTTACAAATATGTAGGTATTTATTGACTTTTAAAAAGTCTAGTACTGTAGTTTATCTTCTGTATTGTTGTTATTGATCTTGATCATGAATTCTCCAATTGCTTGTTAATTAGTTGTCATCAATAAATAAACCACTTTGATCATGAATTTGTTTAAATTACATGAACTAAAAGAACTTTACCTATGATAGATAGAACTGATAATTTTTTAAATACTTTTTTAATTTTTAATATTTAATTTTTTGCCTCTAAAAGTGTTTTGATTTCATAGGATGCAAGAATGAATATTGTCTGCCCTGTCAGACCCCAATATTTTAAAGTGTGACTCTCAACATTTCCAAAAACATTAGTTCCACAGATCTATATTTCAATATTGTCAGAAAAAAAAAAAAAAAAAAAAAAGGATGTTATTCATTACAGGCCTTATTTAATAGTCTGCCCTATGGCATGCTGCCCAGCCTCCAACCAATCCAGAAGCATCATAACTCTATTTGCATCTCTTGGAAACACTGTGCTATTTCAAATAATGTTAAACATCTCCATTTGGACAAGTCATCAAGCTCTGCATCAGCACTTAAAATAGCACCATTTACACACAATGAGAAAGATTCCTGCAGAATGAGAGCTCTCAGCTGGATACAGATTCATGCAAAGAAATTACTGAGAAATTGAGTCAAAATGCATTGTTGAAACACCAGAAAGAAAATCAGCATGACCAAACCAGTGTGTGTGTGGAACAAACCTTCTTGCTGAGAAAGAAAGAGCAATAAAAGGGAAAGTTTTGTGACAAACACTAAATGATTTATAGGTGCATTTAATGTTTTTCTCCCTGTAGTGATACACTTCATAAGCTGAATTTCAAAAAGGAAGCAAATTTGCTTTTTTAATTTGTGATAAAATTGTGATAGGTTTAAAAAAATCAGAGAAATATGTAAGACCCCCTGCAAAAGTAAGATCCTAATTGCTCATTATCAGAAAACCCACATTATACTATTATCCCAGCAAGTTTTTCAAAACCCTTTTAATCACAACAATCTCTTTTATCAGGCCTAGGCTTTTAGTAATTTCAAACCTAAATCTATCAAAGATAGCTACTTTGTCAAATTAGGAAATCCATGTGCAAGTAGTTAATCAGCATTTGAAGTGCAATTCATTAAGTTTCATTTATGTAAGGGACCTTTAAGAAATGTTTGTTCTGACTTTGCCTGGCTTTGATAACTTTGGTAATGACTGAAAACAGAGACCCCGTTTGCCTCAAGGCTTGTTGAGTCACAGGATGTATCCAGCTGTGGAGACAAGGAGGTGCCACTGTCCACCACCTACTACACCCTCTGCCTGCTGAGCCATCCACCAGATAGTGATCGACATCCCCTCCAGCTGACTAGACCACGGGGCACCACTGTCCACCACTGTCCACGACTGACATCACTTCCAGCTGCCGAAATTACGAGGCTGGGAATACAGTATGAGAATCAAAGGTAAACAGCCTATAAACTTACCGTTTCATCAATAAAATGTTCATTCATGTTCACAATCCTATCTGAGATGCCAAATAAAATGGTCAATTTATTTATTTTTTTTTCTCCTATTTGCTGTTAGTGACTGGTAACACACAAGAACAAAAGTGAGGATTAATAAGAATAGTGGTAAAACTCAAAATTGAATTCAGGTGTTTATATGATCAGTTGTGAAATACTGATTAAGGTAGGATATCATAACCCTGTAGTGCTGAAAATATTTTTTCAACTGTTCTGTTCAGAGAGCAACTTCAAAACATTGGCACCTTGAAAATAAGGCAGAATATAAATTTTTCATGGGTCCTCAACAGACCTTCTACATGTGGTGAATTTCATTTTGATGCACATCTGATTAAACTATTTTTGGCTGCTGCAAGTGTGTGATAGACTGATTTTGCTCAAAATTTTCCAATTTTTAAAAAAAATTACATGGTTTGCCCAAGTTAAGTCAATAAATATGTCATATAAGCTGATAGAGGTTGTCTGTCTCCTTCCATTGGTATAGGAAAAGAAAACAGTATTTCTTATTTTCTTGTCTAGCATTCTAAGAAAGTTCTGCAATATTTCAAATACTGAAGAAAACATATTAATGCAATAAAATTGTACTGATTTATACTGTTGAAATGAAATTTAATAAAACAAAATGAAACTGGCATTAATTTTGTTGATTTTGTTTCTAGATACTCAAACTTTTATATATTAATAAATAAAATCCATTTGAGGAGGTAATTTGGTTGTAAATTTATTCTAATATTCTTACCTTTGGAAGGGTAAGATGGAGAGTAGATGTAATATTTAAAATAGGCCAGATGATAAGATTGAAAAAGGTAGAAAGCTTTTGGACATGATCTCTTCCTATATATTTTTATGCCACTATGGCTACAGTGTAATGCCATTATTATATTATTTCCAGAGGTAGACACAGAATGGTAGAAATAAGAAAAAGAAAGGCCTGAAATCTCCAGGGATATTCACATAAGGAGACTGACTTACAAAATTAAAAATAGTTAAGTTTGAGAAAATTAAAATGTGCGTAAGTATGTGTATCTCTCTATCTATATCTACACACACAATTCAGCAACTCCAGATCTTGATGCTAAGGATCAACTCCTGTTCCACAACATGATGTAACCTTAATAATGCATTTTTATTAGAATCAAAACACCAACTCTTCTCATCAATACTTTCAAACCCAGGTATTTCAAAGGATGCAAAGATAAGCAAATAGCTGCAGGTGAATTCCTTAAGATTCTCTGAGACTGTTTTTCTTTCACTGTTTCTAGATCCCATCCACTAAATCAGGAATTCTGCAGCCTACAGATTTCATGTCCATTCACTACAGACATTCTGCTTCATTTCTCCTTCCATTCTTATTGCCTTCCTCCAAATTACTTACTTTATTTTCTCTTATGTCTCATGTCTCCATTTATATCTTCATTCCTTGAGAAATATATACATCATATATTAGGCATATGCAGTAGAGTTATGTAATTTTCTCTAGAAGACGCTTGGATACTGTGGTGTTGAAACGCTAATATTGAATAGAATAAAAACCATAATATGGTAAGGTTGCTTATAATTAAACTACTGATATTTTTTGCACTGCCATTTTTTACTTCTCAGATGATCAAATAATTAATTACTACAATTAATATTTCTAACTGAACAAATAAAATCTTATTTGAATAAGCACCCCTGCCAAATATCTTATTTCAGAACATTTGATTTTATAAGCATTTGATTTTTGCCAACTGAAATATCTTCTTTGCTGAGATTGCATTGAGAGGTTTTTCACTAAACGTGAATTCCAATTCTAAATTTTGTCACCGGATAATTTTAATTGCATCCATGTTTTCACTACATAAGGTGAAGTTAGAAATCAAAATGAGGACTATCAACTGTGACTGCTGAACTGCAACTCACATTTTCAAATATTCCAGTCAGGCTTTCCTGTAACACAAGGATGTGCACATAGTTTTGTAAAGAACTTAAATCATTCCTTCTAAAATGCATAGTCATAACAAACATAATGTCTTCTCAAAACACTGTATGTCATCTCCTCCCTCCCTATCTTACTTCATCATGATTGCTGTTTGATGTGGAAATCCAGTGGGAATGTTAGTAAGGGATGACAACAAAAATAACAGCAAATAAAAAGTTATTTATTGATCACAAAATTTAACAGAAAATCTTCCTAAGAGAAAAGAAAAAGTAGAATATCCTAAGAGGTACAAAAGGAAAGATGGAGGAAGATGCATTTATAAAAAAATGGACTGCAGATTTTTCATTCTGCTGCTGTCAGTTTCTGCTTTTGAGAAAAAATAAGAAAAAAGGATATGAATTTCAGTCAAGGTGCTGAACACAACAAAAAGGAAGACTGACTTTAGACAGCCTGATGTGGCAAAGAACCATGCATAGAGACAATGGGAGGTGGTAGACTGGGCAAATCATCTGGACAGATTTCTCTCTATTTCCCTTAAAAGTTGTGTACGCCCTTTACATTTTAAGTACACAGTGCCCCTTGAATTCAGGAACAGGGATGTATCCCTGGGTGATTTCTATTAAGCTGTAGTGCTGACTTTATCCCTACAATAGCTTCCTATCTGTCCTTTCCATTTTGCATGTTAGTAAAGAAAACTGTTGAAGAAACATTCTCTGGTGCTGAGCTCAAGTGACATGGAGAATTTCATTTCATGTATTCAAACTCTCTGCCCCTCAGTAGGCCTTACTCTTCTGTACTACCATTTGGTAATGACCCCTGTAATTTTCTATCTCCAAACCATGACAGGGTTGCTTAGGAAAATGCTACTTGGACTGAAGGAAAAACATATCATAGGAGAACTTAATAATACATGTGTTCATGGCCTCCAGATCAGCACTGGCTATAGTTTCTTTAATGGTATTGATGTATTCTTAGGGACCTTTTTCTTGTGGTTTTCACTTTCTTGTAAGTGTTCCCCTGAGTTATTTAAAAGCTGGAAAAGGTGAGAGCAAGAAATTAATAAGCCTTATTTGGGGGATTGAATGATCTGAATTCAGTGAAGAACAAAAGGAGGAAGAGCAAACTCCTTCCTACAAAGAGACCAGGCTGAATTCAAGGGCAAAACTGGCATGGGATTGCTTCAAGCTTTATCAGCATGCTTTATAGCAATTTTGTTCAGGTAGGAACCTATGAAGCACAGGAACAAGAAGAAAGGACTATATGTCCTGGCACAGGTTTAATACTGAGGGCTGAAAATAGAGACAGAAGAGATAACCAAGTCTGACTTGTACATATTTGCAGTGCTTATTCTTGATTTACTTCCTTCTGTTAATCTTTTATAGATAGTGTACACTAGAGGACAACAATACTTTCTCACCTAATAAGAGCTTCATAATCCTTCTTCAGGGATATCACAAGTCTTTAAGGAGGTTTAGCTTGACCATAAAAAAAATTAACTTAAATATCAGGCTTTCAATTGCAGGTTTCAGCAGCATGTACTCATCCATGGCAAAATGACATCTGTATGCTGACATATAATTATATACATTGAGATCCCTTCCTGTTACAGGAAAATACACCACAACCTGTTTCCTTGTCTAGTTTCACTGATGTATTCCTTTAAAAATGTAAATTTTGGAGCAGCTCGTCTATTAATAAACCAGAGCCTTGACATTATTGGGGAAACAAGTGACTTTGGTGCAATCTAAAGGAGTCTATCGTTTCAGTTACTCAATCTGCTTTTATCAGCAGACAAAATAAATGCAAACTGATTTCTGTTACCATGTGCAACTATATATTGGGTTGGATTAAGCATTATTTTGCACATTGCTGTCTATCTTTCTATTAAAAGCATAAAATATTCTGATAGATATTATGCCGTATGGCTCTTATAGCCACAGAGCAGCTGGGCTAAATTATCAAAGGAGGAAGCACAATTAAGCAGGATCTTAGTAGTACAATCGAGGTCTGTAATTAAGCCTCTGTCTCCATAGACACATCTGGTCCCTGACTCTTCACTGTGCTCTGGAATCTGAAATTTACTGTTTGGCAGTAATGTGTGTGTTGGGGAGGGTGGGGGTTGGGTTTGTGTGTACACTGGTACTATACACCTCAGCAAGATCTGCAGGATCAAGGCTTTAGTGTTAAAGAACTGAATTTCAGACAAGGACTTAATTTACCTTCTTGGGATGGTTTAAAATTCCATTAGTCACATGTATCAAACCTGTATCAATCTGCCTGCTTTTGAAAAAACACAAATATCTGAAAACAGTGGAATCAATGACTATATCACACAAGAATTGCACAGTTGTTTGTAGAACTGTATTTTTTTAATTCTAGGCATTATGAAGCAATGTGTTAATGTCTACAGGTTAAAAAGACTTTCCATTTCTATTCTATACTTTATTATTTGTTAGAATGCATTTTAAATGTTATTCAGTACCGCACATAGAAAATAAAAAATGCATGTTATACATCATATATTACGGATCAAAATCACAGCACTCTAAATTAAAAGTAAAGAGATTGTAAATTGTCTCTATTCTTGTACCTGTATCAATGCAATAAGAGATGGTGTCATATACATGTAAAATCATAGAATCCTAGAATGGTTTGATTTGGAAGGGACTTGTAAAAATTTTCCAGTTCTAACTACCTTCAATGGACAGGGACATTTGACACTAGATCAGGTTGCTCAAAGCCCCATCTGACCTGACCTTGAACATTTCCAGGGATGAGGTATCTACAACCTCTCTGGACAACCTGTTCTAGTGTCTCACAACCCTTATTCTATAATAATTCTTCTTTATGTCCAATCTAAACCCATATTCTCTCAGTTTAAAGTCATTGCTCCTTGTTCTATCACTTCTCCATCTTTCCTATAGTCTGCATTTATGTACTGAAAGGCTGGAATAAGGTTTCCCTGGAGTCTTCTTGCCTCCAGACTGAACAACCCCAACTCTCTTGGCTTTTCCTCATAGGAGAGATGTTCCATCCCTCCAATGATATTTGTGGCTCTCCTCTGGACGTTTTCCAACAGGTCTGTATCCTTCCTTTGCTGAGGACCCCAGAGCTGGACACGGTACTCCAGGTCTGGTCTCATGAGAGTAGAGCAGAGTAGAGAATCACCTTCCTCGATCTGCTGGCCACACTTCTGTGGATGCAGTTCAGGATACAGTTCGCTTTTTGGGATGTAAGAGCACAATGTCAGCTTATGTCCAGTTTTTCATCCACCAGTATCCCCAACTCCTTCTCTGCCTGGTTGCTTTCAATGCCTTCACATCCCTTAGTCTGTACTGACGGGGGGGGGGATAGGGATTGTCCTGACACAGATGCAAGGACCTTGAACTTGACCTTGTTGAACTTCAGTAGGTTTACACAGGCTTACCTTTCCAGCCTGTCCATGTCCCTGTGGATGGCATCCCATCCCTTAGATATGTCAACTGCTCTATTCAGCTTGGTGTCATCTGCAAGCTTGCTGAGGGTGCCCTCAATCCCACCAAGTCACTGATAAAGATATTAAATAGTATTTGTCCCAATGCAGATGCTTGAAGGAGACATCTTGTTACTGGTTTCCAATTGGACATTTAGCCATTGACTGAAATCCATCCATCCATCCATCCAGTCATCCAATTCCTTATCTAACAGTTCACCCATCAAATCCATTTCTCTCCAGTACAGCAGCAAGAATGTTGTGCAGGACTGTATCAAAGGCCTCACAAAAGTCCAGGCAGATGACATCTGTAGCTTTTTCCTCTGTCCACTGACACAGGCACTCCATCAAAGAAGTCTACTAGATTAGTGAGGCATACACTTTCAAATAACAGTTGAGCTGCAGTGAAATGAGAAGTGAGGGTACACACAAAATCAAATAGCACATACATTGTCATTGTAAACATGGAAACATACATATATAATTAGCAAGAAGCATGTTTTTAGTCTTTGAAGGATATATGGGTTGTGCTGAGTTAGTTCCTGCTGGATCACAGTGGCATGAGTATAAGCAAGTCTCTGTATCACAAATGTGTGAAAAGATAATTATTTCTGCACTGCAGATATTTGCTGCTGACAATCATCTTTATATAAAGCCTACTGGAAACAATGGAAAAGTTCTCTGCAATTTCAGCAGTTCTTTTATTAAGCATCTCCTGAAGAGTTTGTTTATAATAAGGTAAGTGGATACATCTTTCCTTTTGCATTTAAATAAAACTTTTGTGTATTTTAGTGTATTAATAAATAAATCCAATCATCATGAAATTAAATCTTACAGAATTATAAAGTTTGGAGTTGATCTTGTCTGTCTAGATCTCATACTCATATCTATGCAAAGAATATATACATATATGCATACATATATACTCATCTCCTGTTAAACTGAAGCCAGAATAAAATTACTCTTCCATACTCTAATAACAAAACCTGAATAACTTTAAAAACCTTTATTTTGTGAAAGGGGAGAAAAAAAGCTGAGCTAGGCTTCAACATTCAGCAGAGCACAGTCTAATAGGCAGAAGTTTGCATATTGAGGCCAGAAGCACACTGCTGACTCTACACCCTTGCTATGATGCAGACAGTAGCTGCCCTGTGCATATAAAGAAGACTGTATTAAAACTAAAGGCACAAACTTCTCCTGTGTGGGCTTTTTTTCCCCACACTTTTCTGCAGATTTTATGAGTAAAACCTTCAGGATATTTTTGAGTCTTTTTTTGAGACTAATTTGAATCAGAGGTTGTTAGGACTGAAAGACACTCATAACTTGAAGGTTTAGTTATTTATTAATTTTCCTGGCCCATGAGAGATAGCAAGGATGCACTAACAAGGCATTTCTTTTCAGACAAAAAAGGAAAGACACTTGAAATGATGATGCCTGCTTGACACCAGGCATTGGGAGTTTTGAAAACTGGATCTTTGAATCTTATCCAGTTTTACTGGCAAAAGACTTGAACTGGGTTTTGTTACTTGACTATGAACTATGAACTATGTGGTGTTCTGGTTACTGAGGAAACATGTTGCAAATGTCCTACCCCTGTTGCATCATAAATGATAGCACAGTAGCCTTGTGCTCTTCAGAATAAAAGGAATGAAAGGAATGGAAAGTCAAAATCAAACTCAAAGAACTGCAGCAGGTAGATAGCCAGCATTAAACTGCTGAGAAATGTTAGAACTATGTAAGCAACCATCTCTAGGATTTTCTTTCCACATTCACAAAACACCTGTGGAGTACACAGTCTTATTTTATGTCTGGGAAAAGAGTAATAGAAACCCATGTGAAAAATTAGTTTCACTTCATAGCTTTGACTATTGTATTGAATTAACACCAAGTCATATTTGATTCTAATTAACTGAATTTATAATACCTGTTTCATGAACTTGAAATATGTGATTGTTTCATATGAACTGTATGATCCATAAGTTATGGAATTGAAAGAAATATTTTTATTATTTTTCATTGTGTATGTCAAAGTTTTTTCCAGAACATTTCACAGTTTGACTTCTGATACTAGCTGTTTGTTTACCATGAGAGAAGCATCAACAGCAAAAAAGGCAGCTGGAATGAATTTATGCTTTCTGAGAAACCCTTATCCTTCATCTGAGAGACTCTTGCCCTGAACTAGGATAAAAGATTTGAACTGGCTTTAGCTTTTTAGAGAGATACAGCCTAAATCAAAAATACCTGTAAAACATTTTGGGAATTTGCAGTGCCATGTTTGTGTCCATAGAAACTACTATTCAATCAAATATAGGATGTCAGTTCAATACTTTTCCATGTCTTGAGAGAGACTGGACCTCCAACGTCTACTTTTCTCTAAAAAGAGGAGAAAAATAACTATTTACTGCATTTGTTTTAGACTACAATGAAACAGTAGCCTATTTCATGTAATCTGTCTGAACATAGATTTTATAGCTAGTGGGGTTTTGGACTAAAATAACATTTTTAAGAGTGTAAAAAAGGCATATTATGCAATTTAATTGGGATGCAAATGTTCAACCAAGTGGCGTAGACAAAACTGTTGAACCTGAATGGCAGCCAGGTCAGATATACTTTGAAGATGAAAAGTAAAAACTTAACTTTCTCCTACGCTATTTCTGTAATGAAGTCACAGTTGATATCACACTGTATTATTTCCTGAATGTTTCAGAACATTCTAAAGATCAAGAGAAGGGATGCACCTGATTTCAAATAAATTTTCAAAAGACACAAGATTTGGGTCCAGTGTGAATATAAACTATACCTGATGGTATAGTTTGTCTTACATATGTAATGAAATGTTTGACCCTCTGAAATACAAGGAAATTTATATCAGTGCAATCTAAGAAGTGCAGGTAGTAAGGGAACTTTATAGACTAACACATTGGTTTATGGTTAGAGATGCAGCAATTTTAAAGAAATCAATTTTTTATGCAGTTATGTGTTACTTTCTGCAAATAACTATAGCAGGCCAGGGACATTTCTTTGATCTTAGGCTTAGGTGGCAAAACCTTATTGTGTTCTCTTGCCTAAACTCTTGCTCATCACCATACAGGATTTGTTCTTCTGTACTTAGTGTGGTGTGCTATCCAGGCCCAGAGGCTTTCTGGGGAAGAGCTGGCATATGATAAAGCAATGTTGTAGATGGTGCTGGTGATTAAGCATGAATAATGACAAACCTTCTTCCTGTCCTTGTGCTACATATGCACACAGACACAGCCTAAGTGTTTCATGGCTATTTATTAATATCACTGGTGTTAGCATCATCCCTTATTTAAATATAAGGCACATCTTTAAGACTTTCATTGTTTTAAAAATTAAGGTGCGTGGCAAGTAGGTTCACTATAAATGAAATTAAATCCCATTAGTTCATATTCTATACCTGGAAGAAAATAGATTGTCTACAATTAAAATATGCACTTGGGCACAATGACTCCTGTGTTATTGTGCTGCAGGCAGGTGTTACCTATTCGAGTGAGTCACTGAGTTGTCTGTGCCTTATAATTCCCAGCTGCAAAAAAGAGCATATTCTATTCATTAACTATAAAGAAATACTAATAACTTACAGTAAAAAAACCCCAACATCTCCCCGGAAAAAAAACAACCAAAAACTCCAACAACAAAGCCAAAACAGACAGACCAAAAAAACCAACCAACCAAACAAAACCCAAAAACCCCACAAACAAATGAAACCAAAAACCAAAATAAAAATAGAAGGGGAAAGAGGTTAAATATGAATGATATTTACTTATTTTAAGATGAACACACTTCATCTTTGAAGAAATCATAGATTTTGATTCAAAAAATTATGTGTAGGCAAAAAGCCAAAGTAGTCTACGATAAAAGGAAGAGACTAGTCCTGTCTAAGAGACAGCCTGACAGGACACATATAATAATATTATTCCATCTAACTGAAAATCATAATTGCACTTTAAGATTAATTTGAAGTATTAATATTTAGCAGTACACACTCACACATACATCTTATCCTCACTTGAGATTAATGAGCATTCAAAGAATGAACAAAATGTGCAATTGGAAATCCTTTGTCATTTGGAAAGTGCCATTGATCAACACCCAGATATTCAGTAGTTTACTATTTGATTTCTGCTTAAAAGTATTTAATATTTCTGCTTAGCAAGTATCCACAGAAAGATCCTTCAGCCCCTATTCATGGGCACACCCCATCATCATAGACCAGATAATGATCATCCACTTCTGAGATCCTTCAGAGAGAAAACTCACATAAACATCTTTAATAATGGGGAGAAAACAGTGTATGTTTGATCTCCTAGATAAAATTTGTCTAGAAGTGCAGCTTCCCAACACTTCTTTAGTAAATAGAGAATTCCTGGGTTATTGATCTGAGTTTATCTCGTTTGATTTTTTAGGGAGCCTGGTTTTGCTCATGATTCCAGATATGCTAGGTGCCTAAAGTGAGGTGTGAAGGTTTCCATGTTAGGAAACACTACAGCTACAACAAACGGAAAGAAGTTAAAATCACTCGTGTCTTTCCACTCTTTCTGGGAGGAGGAAATACAAGTAATAGTGTTGCTTTAATAGTAAGGAACAATTCTTTCCCAGTTGTCAAGGAATGGAGCTGGTATATTCCTGCAGATTTTTCACCTTCACATGACTCTTGACGGAAATTATAAATTGCCACACTGTTTCATCACAAAGCATATGCATCATGACATAGTTTGAATGATAATTTTGACATTTATTTCTCTGTTATTAAGATTCAAAAAAACGCAAACCAAAATCCAATCAAGAACATAAAACAAACCAATGTGAATCAAGCGAAGTAGTGTAATTACATGTACTGCTGAAGGAAATGGTATGTTCACTGAAGTAATGAAATCAAGTTTCTTGAAGAGAATATAAATATTTCACATAAGCCTGCCATTACTTTAGCTATTATTAACATTCAAAGATACTCAGCCAAAGAAGCACAGAAGCCCTTTCAAGATCTTCAGTGTCACGGAAGAGTCTTTGCAGCTGTGCACCAGTAGGGGATGCCAAAAGAAAATGTAAGAAAAGTCCTCTTCTCCCATGAACATATATCTGAGTTGTCAGTGGATTCGTTCATATTTCATCTCTTGATCTTTCAGTTCTGCAGTCAGAATGCTGAAAATAAAAGAACATTAGTAGATGAAAAATCACAGAATAATCATGACAATGTGGTAACATGAATCAATATACAATAAAAATTTGTAATGGAAGAAGTAGACTACTTTATTGGTATGCAAGTAGTGCTGTGAAAAATTTGAAGATTTTAGGGCTATTGCAAATAATAAATAATAGTCAGAGTAATAAAGAATCAGTCAATATGTATCACTGCAGGCAAAATGTCTTTTTTTCTTTAAGGAAGTATCTAAGTTCATATTTATGAGTTTAAAACATCACAAGTATATATTAATTCATTGACTTTTGGCAATTGGTTTATAGACTTCCCTATGATTTATGATTTATCATTTATGGCATATCACTTTTAATACATTTTTCTAATTTGACTTACAGTTCTATACTGTGTGGTAATTACAGCAATTACTTTTATTAATTAATGTATTGGGTTGAAATGTCATTTTGGTTTATGAATTCATGTTGACTTGCTTGTTGCTTTTAACATATTTTTTCTTCTCAGCATTAGCATTCTGTGGTGCAGTTGGATTAAACTAACTGAACTAGGCAGGCATTCAGCCAAAGGACTTCAGTTATGTGATGCTCAAAATTGTGAAATGTAACTGCTCAGTTTCAGTAGAATTTACAATGCAGATGATTAAATTCACATAAACTGTGATATACATAAACCTCCTTGAATATTGGAGTACTCAAGATGGAAAATAGAAAATAAGGGATGGACTCAAGTGGGTTGTCCACTGAACTGTCATGGTTGGGGATCCCCAACACACAAAAGACATGGACCAGTGGACCAGAGTAGGCCATGAAGATGATCAGAGAGCTGGAACATCCCTCCTATGGAGACAGAGAAAGTTGGGTCTGTTCAGCATGGAGAAAAGAAGGCTATGGGGAGACCTTATAGCAGCCGTCCAGTACCTGCAGGAGGCCTACAAGAGAGCTGGAGAGAAGTTTCTTGCAAGAGCATATAGTGACAGGACAAGGGGAGAATAAATAGCAAATTACAGATCCATCTACTTTCCATTGATCTCAGAAAACTAATCATCTCAGCTGATATCTACACCTCTAAAAGTTATGAGTTTGAGAGAAGATAGAGACACAAAGAAAAGACAGCTTCAGGAAAGAATTTACAAATTAACAAAATGAACTGGGGTCCACATATATATATATTGCACAGCTATGTTCTCTGTGGCTCAATTTATTCAGCGGACAGCTTTCTGTAGTGTCACTTTTTATGGCTTGTAACATAGTTTTCAGTGCTGTGCTAATCAAACCTTGGTGTCATAAATACCTTGCAAAGTGTGACAAATCCGACTTTGATAGAATAGAGTACTATTCACCTTGACACTTCATCTGCCTCAAATATATGTGCCTTGATACTGCCTTAAATTTAGCAGGGGAATCTGTAAAAATTACAGAAGACTGTGAAACAGCTTAAACTAATGTGGTTACACAAAGGGTGCAAAAAATATTTTTTATGTATTTTCGGAAGTTTTAAACAATAACTTCAGATATTAGCATTCATATTCTCTTCCACAGTTCCATAGGCTACATTAAATCATTATTTCCATTAGATTCAAACTATATTTCTTGAAGAAATATGTTAATTACGTTGTCTTTACAGAAGTTGATTCTTTTAATACTATCCATTGTTTTCAGCTTTGCTGAATTTTTTTTAAGCTAGCTGTGCTGTATTGCATCATCACTTCAGCAAAATAACATTTTTTTAAAAATAATGTTTATAAAATATGTCTGTCAGAAGGAGAGAGGGAAGTGTCTAGGATTTCTGCTAGCTTTTATCATGTTTAATTTGCTTCATTATTCTCATATTTTCTTTCTGATTTCTTAGAAACTGATGAAGATTTCAGAGTACTCAAGTAATAATAGTGCAGATCCTTTCTGCTATACAAATTAGGTGCTGAAAAAAACTTGCAGACTTAGTGCATAATTCCTATCTTATTAATGCAGTCTAAATACCAATTTCCAATCACACCCTCTGTCAAGACACATCTCCTTCACTTCACCTCTATCTGCTGTTGTCAATCCACACTTTTCCTCCAATTAGGAAATAAAAAACAACCTTTCAAAGAGCTTTTATTTGGACAGGAACATACTGAAAATATTGCTATTACAGTAGGAAATAGATAAATAAGTGAATTTTACCTCATTTCCATGACAGCAAAGTCTTCTACCTGGGAAAAATGTACTATCAAAGCATAAAATGTATTCAAGCAATTAGGTTAGTCAGGTGAAAAAGAACAGGCTCTGGCAAAGTCTTTTGATGAAAAGAATTTATACTCACCTTCACTGATTCTCTTTTGAGACACACTTAACTTCATTCTCCCTTTACATGCCAATTTATCTACTCTAA
>NW_008654287.1:57711-74624 GCF_000695815.1 Acanthisitta chloris | reverse complement strand
ATAGATATCTGTTCTGTTAAACCCCCAATGTTAGAGACTCCAGACTTGCTCTGGACTTTTATAATATCTTCTCAGTAGAAAATTTTATTAATAGATTGCTGCATTATTTCTTATGTAGTTCACCATGTATACAGGGTGCAGCTTCTTGCATTTGCAGGAAGTTTATATGGATTTTTAAAAGTATCCTCATGCCAGAGACACATGGACATACACACACCCTTTCTAATCAGCTTCAAATTAAACAATTCTCACAATACCTTATCTCATAAATGTCTAGCAAGTTAGTTAGAAAAACATGGCAAATTCTAAGTAGTGTAAATCCACAGGGGATTGTGTAGGGCCACCATACCTTAATATTTAAAATGACTAAGTACGGATGGAAATTTTTTTTGCCATTCGTGGACTATGGAACCACCAGTATTTTTGCAGAGGGAGTTGGTATTCTGGGTAACACTGGCAACAAAGACTATGGCTACATAGGAGGTGCTACTTTTAGACCAGAACATTCAACTGCTTAAAGGCAGATAAGAGAATAACTGACTAGTAACAGCTCTGAAAGGAAAAGTGGGAATCCTCTGAAAGGATTAACCTGTGGGAACAATACTGACACATTTCAGAGGAAGAAAACATTAATTTCAGAGGGCCAAGCAACAGTAAATATATAAAGGCAAGTAAATGCATCCTTGTTCTCTGCTTATGAGAAACATGCGGTCCTTCATGTTACAGTATTTGGTTATGGACAGTGCATTCATAAGGATAGGTGTGTCAGTTAGAAAACTCATAGAATGATGTAACACAAACTTACACAATATATCAACATCATACAATATAAAATTAATAAATATTCATTTCAATCTGCTATGGAATTAATCACATTTTATTTGTTGTTTTACCTTCAGCTGCTAAAAAAAATATTTTTTAACCAAAACTTAAAAATTCAGCAAAGCTATATTTTTGCATGTCTGCACACCTCTACTGATCATTGATGTGACAATGAGAAAGGCAATGGAAGGAAACCTAGTCCCCTTCCCTGTAGCATCAGTGAGTGATTGGAATTTGGTCACTTTTCATTTGAGATGAATAGCTTTACAAAGAGAGAATATTGCCCAGCCTTTATCTTCCCTCTTGGAGTTGTTCCACTTTGTAGTAATATATTATTGATTCAGTAGGTGAGAAACAATGGCATTACAGCCATAGAGGCTAGGGCACACTGACAGGAAATGAAATTTTCATCTTCAGGTCCCTGCTTCAGTGAATATTCAAAACTCACAAGAAAAAAAGTTCAAAGACCAGTAATCCTAACTCAGCCTAATTAGAATAGTCTTCTTGAATGCATAAGGAACATCAAACAGGTGCTATCATCTGTTAGAGGAATACCCTGTCAGTAGGTAATTGTCTATTTAGAAGGCAGTAATTTATGAAATAATTTCATTTTTCACATTTCAAGTGAATGGCCACTGCATTTTATTACTGGATGGGGTAAAATAATGTTTGCTAGGTCGTTTCAGAAGGGAAGGCTACCTGGCTTTAAAGCTGCTTACTTCTATGATAGGATGCTTTGTCTTAAGAGGGAACTCTGTTCTAACTACTGACTGTTGAATGGTTTACATAGCTCTTCACTCACTCTGCAGTTGTCTATTAATGTCCTATCATCCCATATAAATTTCTATGAGTCTAGGCACTCAATTCCTAAAGTCTTCTATTAAGTCAGGGCCCTGTTGAGATGGACCCACAAGTCCTGATGGAGCTAGCACGTATTACTGTGAGGCCACTCTTAATAATGTTTGATTGATCTTGGTGACTGAAAAAAGTGTCCAAAAACTGGGTGAAGGCAAATGTCACCCTTATCTTCAAGAAAGGCAACAAGGAAGACCCAGACAGCTATAGGCAGAGAACCTCACTTTGATCCCTGGGAAGGTGACGGAGCAGCTAATCCTGGAAACCATTGCCAGGTGCATTAAGGAGGAGAAAAGCATCCGTAGTCAGCATGGATTCACCAGAGGAGAGAACCAAGGTCTTTTCAGTTGTGCTCAGTTAAAGGAAAAGAGGCAGTGGGCACAAATTGAAAATCATGAGATTCCCTCTGAACATCAGGAAATGATTTTTCACTGTGAGGGTGACTGAACTATGACACAGGCTGCCCAGAAAGGTTGTGGAGTGTGGATCTTTGAAGACACTGAAAAAATGTCCAGACATGTTCCTGGGCACTTAGCTCTAAGTATCCTGGTTTGAGCAGAGTGGGTAGACCACATAAGCTTCACAGATCCCTTTCAGACTCATTCATTCTGTGATTCTGTAAGAGTGATATTTTTTGAGATGCATTTCAATGACTGGCATTACAAATTTCTCTACAGATCCAGATTTAAATGGACATGGAATTTTAGTTCCTTAAGTGGACTTCAAGCAGAATGTAAAACTCTAGGATAATCCTCTCTTCCATAACTGAATCCGTTTCATGGGAAAATTCCTCAGGTATCTAAAGACCTTCTGATGCACATGCTTAAGACTTACACTGTAAGTCTGAACAAATTGCTCCCTATGTGTCTCTAAGGCAAATTAGGATCTTCATAGTAGGGCCTGGCAAAGCAGTCATCAGAGGCATGTTGAGGTCATAATTTATAAAACAATGGGGACTATTTGTCCAGAAAATGTATTGGAAATATCAACTTGTGTTCAAGATAAAAATAAAGATTTCGTCTTTATGCAACATTTTTATTGCAATACATATAAAGGAAGACCTAACTCCACTTTCTTGACTCTAACAAAGCTTAAAAAAAGTCCTTGTTAAAGTTTATCAGAATTATCAGATTAGGAAATAATTGTAGTTGGGGAAAAAAGTTATAAAGTTATACAGAATATGACAAAGAAGCCAAGAAAATAGGAAAGAAACAGAGAAAAAGTGTGGGCTTGAGTCTGCAAGCTAGTCTTACAAGTAGTCTCTGAGAACAGAGAGACACAAGCTGCATTTCACAGTTGTTCATGCACTTTACTTAGTAACTGGTCAATGTAGAATACAATCTTTCAGCAGAAATTCTCCCAGTAACAAAAACTTCAATGGGTTGATATCACCACCATTCCTGCCCCTGGCCATATTTTAAACACGGGTGAAAAAACCAGCTTAAATAATGGTTTTTAAAAAGTCTAGTTGCAAAAAAGTTGCGAGGCATTTCAAGGTTTCTCCACATTCTCATTTCTCCATGTGGGTTGGATGTACGACTATATTTGATACAATATGTAACAAAGCATATGACTTATAGGATAGGGTAAAATGGATGGTTTGAGAATTAATCTTTTGCTAGTATGAAGCTTGGTGTTTAATCCCTGTGAAGTTTAGGGAAGCAAAAATGGAACTGAAGCATAATTCTGCCAGTGCAAGTTTCTATACTATGCTAACTATTCCTTTTAGAAGTAACAGCTCTCCTAAAACATTCAAACCTATCTTTTTATGAAATCTTCATATCATGTGTATTGATACTACCCCAGAAGTAAGAGTGCAGGAAAGTCTAATGTCTCTATTTTGAAAAATGTCATAAAGTGTATTACTAGTACTATAAAAGACTACTAATCATACAGAATTATATTCTGTATGATTCTGTAAATAATATTCCAAATAAAGTAAAAGAACCTAAAATTATAGACAATATAATTTAGAAACCAAAACTGCATTTTGACAAATACACACCAAGATTTTGGTTTTAGATTTATTTAATTGCAGAACACAAATACCTTTTTAATAAACTTGGCACATTACAAATACATGCAATATTCCAGTAGAAGACAGGATAAGCAGAAATAATTAGTTGGAATATGTAGAACAAATAATTACCCTTAAAATCTTTACAGCATTAGTTTTGATATTCCCTTTGAATGGTTTATTTGCTTAAATTAATTGAAGTTTTACAGGAGCTTTCAAAAAGATAGTTGCAATCTGAAATCTTAAACAAGAGATTTTCCATGTAATAGAGTTGACTGCTTATAGTTTAAATTATTAAAAGAACAAAGGAAATAATTAGCATATTTGTTTAAGAGAAGATGCTCATTTATAAATCATATCTTCAATAATATATATCACTTTTAAAACTAACTAGAGACAATACAGATAAAGGGAAAAAAATTAGCAGAGTTCAGGGAATTGTACAAAAACATTATGAATAAAAAATGCAGCAGGCTTTAAATCTCCAGCCTCCAAGGTTTAGGTCAATAACCATGACATACAGAAGTTAGAAATACAAATCTCAACTTCCAAAATTGACATTCAAGCAAAGACTCAGCTCAGAAGACTGACATTATATTACATCTACTTCAGGGGACATGAGGAAGATGACAATTCATATTTATGAAGTGCAATAAATGGTAAAAAATGGAAGACAAGAACATTTAAAGGGATTTAAGTAAAATTCAGTCTGCAAAGAGTTGCATATTATTTTCAAGATTTCTGCTACTTTTAATCCAACTTTGTGAAATGTTTATCTAAATATATATATTTGTTTCAGTATAGAGCTTTTCTCCGTGCAACATTTTGGACAGTAAATAAAACCAGCCATAATTATAATTCTAAAAAGATTTTTGTTCATGCTCTGTTCTTTACCTGAGACTAAAAATACTATGTAATCATCCTGTCTGTGGAAGATAAAATATTTTGACATAAATTTATATTGTTAAGTCACACATCTAATAGACTCAACTATGTATTTGTTAGTCCATTAACTAGAATAACAACATATGTTATGCACATACCTCATCTACCAGTTATATTGGTTCATACATCTTATGCATAGCTGCTGATAAACGGGGCAATAACATGTTAACAATGCTGAATCTGTCTATATAATATGCATTGAATGGGGATTTCATCATTAATATTTAATAAATTAATTAATATGGTGAAGTAATAAACTCAAAGCTTACTTTGTGTTATAGCAGTGGAGCAATATATTTTGGCTACTAACAGTCAAGTCACAGATAAATGCTTTTAGTTGGCAGACTAAAAGAAAATTATTTACACAATGCTTGCACAGCACTTCTAAGAATAAATGCAAACATTACACATTGAACTGATAAAAATACCTTAATAGGGAAAAGATTGGAGAAAACTTCTCCCTTATTCATGAACTTCAATGTCAGTTTACAGTTTTTCCCTTCTTATTGCTACCCCACTAACTGACAAGGAATTTAACTTTGTGGAATAAACACACAAAATGGAGAAAAGCATTTGTCAGATTACCCTAGTATCATTTCTTGTAGAAAAACCCCAATCTATCTGGCTATTACTGATTTTAAAAAATTTATTTATTTGAGCTTCTTGGCATGTATAGAAGTTCAGTAAATGTTTGATACCCATACAGTAGGATGCAAAGGCTAATAGATTATAAATCCGTCCAAGAAAATGCTGAGTGTCTAAGGTACATAAAAATGTCTGTATGTGGAAAGACCCATTATTTATCTAGCACAAAAGCCTGGCAATGGCAATGGTCGACAATGCATTTTTAGGAAAGAATGTAACAAAAACAAATGAGGAGGCATCATATCTGATTAAGATACTTATATTACACTATATTTTGTAGAGTATTAGAGTTCCAGGGTATGAGTAAAAGACAGATGGTCCTGATTTGCAATTACTTACATATCGATAATTGGAAATAAGACAGATACTTAAATTGCTATGAGTGTCAAGTTTTATGAAGATTACAGGAATCACTCATCTGCCTCCATGGGCATTTGCTTCCTGCAAGGTCAGCAGATTACCTGACAATAGCAGAATGACTTGTGGTGTGAAAACCAAAATAAGTATACACTTCTTCACATTCAACCTTGAAATGTTCTCAAGCTAAGGGAGCACTGGTGTGCAGTGGTATGGGAGCACTACTGATATAGGAAAGAAATGGAGGACCAAACAGAATCCGTTTAGATGCTGACTTTCTGTAACTTCAGGCTACAGATCTGAATAATAACCCATACAGAATCCTTTTCATTTGCTTTATGAAGTGTGCTAAATTTCTCTGAGGAGCTAATATTGAAACAAAATGAAAAAAAAATTTGCTTTATGAAGTGTGCTAAATTTCTCTGAGGAGATGATATTGAAACAAAATGAAAAAAACCAGTCCAGTTGTTTTGTTACAACCTCTAAAAAGTAGCAGTGCTTAGGTCATCTGCAATACCTGTGCAATTCAGGACCAAACTGGGCCAGTGACAGTTTGAAATAAAAGCAAGTTACAGCTTCTGTCTGTAGGCACTGAATTTATTTTGAAGTGTGCTAAATTTCTCTGAGGAGATGATATTGAAACAAAATGAAAAAAACCAGTCCAGTTGTTTTGTTACAACCTCTAAAAAGTAGCAGTGCTTAGGTCATCTGCAATACCTGTGCAATTCAGGACCAAACTGGGCCAGTGACAGTTT
Organism: Acanthisitta chloris; assembly: GCF_000695815.1. NCBI lineage: Eukaryota > Metazoa > Chordata > Aves > Passeriformes > Acanthisittidae > Acanthisitta > Acanthisitta chloris. The sequence continues at coordinate 68,228 of NW_008654287.1, read as the reverse complement.
GAAATAAAAGCAAGTTACAGCTTCTGTCTGTAGGCACTGAATTTATTTGCAAATGTAGAAGTAACCACTGTCATACTGTGACATGCTAAATTCTGGCTTTGTGTTTCTCCAGGTCCTTTCAAAGTGTCCTGTCCAGGTGCTATATTTAACATCACATTGTATAGCAACCTTGTCACTCATGGCTTGTTTCTTTTTCTGCTTGAATTTAGATTACATCTGTGCCACACCCTGCTTTAGCTTCCCTGCAGTGCTTATTCATGCATATAGGCTTTATAACAATTTACTTAGAAAAAAAACATATAGGATAAGGTGTATGAAGCATCTGTGAGCCCAAAATATGAATACTGTGAGAACAAGTGCTTTGTAGCTACTCGATATTATCAATAGCATCTTTAGCAGTAATTAAATATTAATTATAAATACATAAACCAAAAAGCATTGCAATTAAGTACAACAAATGGATGAACTTGCACTTTGGGACAGATTTTGAATCATTCCTGTTTGATAAAAGAAATATCATTTGATAGCCAAATCACCCAAAATCAGTCACCACAAGTTGAATGCAAAAAAAGTCCTTAAGTGAACTGTTGTTAAAAATCAATGTTGTGATGAAAGACTGAACTTTTAGGAAGTACATTAACCAGGAAGTTTAAACCTTTCCTTAATGTCCTGAGAATAGCAAAAGGTGCCCCTGCCAAACCTCCTGGCATCCAATCAAAATGTTGGGGATAACCAGCAGTAGCAAATAAATATTTTGTAACACTGCTGAACAGTACATTTATATATATGCATATGATGTGACCAGCAAAGGGTCAAAGAAGTGTGCAGTTTTCTTCTGGAAGGCACAGAAAAACTTGTAAACAGCTTTCGTGTAAGCCTCAAACTTTGTGCTTTTTTTTAATGTATCTTTACCAGTTTCCTCTGTACTGTGTGCCCTTCCTGCCAGAAACTCTCTCTCCCTTCCTGGCTTTTGATCTATAAGCAGTACTCCTTCCCTATGTCACTGAGCAAATTCAAAGCTTGGGCAACCTATAGTACACAATAGCATAGCAAATACTGTAGTTATCTATAACTACAATTCAGTGGCTGACAGATTCCATGTGAGACAGGGCTTACTGCCTTCAGAATCTCTCTTCTATTTGACAGTGTACAAACTTGCCAAAGCTTTTGAAAAACAATTAAGAGACATTTGGATATGTTAGCTATTTGAAAACTAGAGTTTCCCAAAAGTTACAGAATTAAACATATTATCTTGTCTTACTATTGACATTTTTCCCTGAAAGGATAACAGACAAAATAATCTAGTGTGTGTGCTCTCTATATGACAGACTTATTTGAGAGGGCACTTTTTCTACCACTATTTCATTGTAGCGGCAGATTGCTGTTAAACAGCAACTGAACACAAAGGTGTGTTTCACTGAAATTTAAAATGAATTGGCACTGTTAGTTTGAGGGGACTGGACAGGAATTATTTATAAGGTGGGGAGGTGGGTGGGTAAAAACCCACAAATCAACAATCATGGTGCAGCTGGTCTCTAAAAGTTGATGTTGTGGAAATTAATATTAGAGATCTTGCTACTGTGTGGTATGAAAGTCATGCTGTTTTGAAAATGATGGATATAACTACAGAATCACAGGACAGTTCAGGTTAGAAGGGTCTCTTGAGACTATTTAGTCCAAATGCTTTGCTAAAGTGGCACCAGCTAGAACAGGTTGCCCATGACCATGTGTAGTAGGGTCTTGAATATCTTCACAGAGACTACACAGATGTTCTGGGCAACATGGTGGGCACTCTCACAGTAAAAATGTGCTTTCTTATGTTCAGATGGACATTAGAGTCAGGTCAGCAATTTAGAGTTGCTATTTGGGCACATCAACAAAAAACTGTCTATGGGTTAATATATGAAGGAAGACACATGCTATATAATCACAAAATTATTTGGGTTAACATATTAATGCAATGTTGAATAAAGACTAATACAATAAAAATATTTTAATAAAATTAACATATTAAACAGTGAAGGAGCAAAGGGCTCATTTGAAAGTGATGAACAGTCACAATTCTTTCTGAAATCGGTAGAAGTTCAAATTACTTTATGCATTCCATTTCATGCCTCTTTAATATTAATACTGACTACACACCTAGGAGAGGCAGAACTGAATGCATGTTTCCCACTTTTCATCTTTCTCCAAGAATTTTTCTGACAGAAGATAAAAGAGATTTATACCAGGTGATTCTTCTAATTCCATTTCAATCTTTTGTCTTCCATTCTCCATCCCAAAACTCTTTTCATGACTCTTCTATCTCTCTGACTGACAGTAAGTAGTAGGATAGGAGAAGTCACAATTATATCTTCCTTCACTCGAGTACACAACTGTTCTTTTAAATGACCATGGCCCATGAAACACTTCCTAGGTATCAACAAAATTGTTGCTCTTTAAGACATTATGGATATGGTTTTTTGACCAAAAAAAACCAACAAACAACCAAAGAAGTATATAAAACAAATCCTTATCAGTTCATTTCCACTTACAAAAGAGAATTGCTGAAATCAAGGAGTTTGATAGTTATGAACCTGGTATAAAATTTACTATTTTCATGAGAACAAATACATTACTTAATAAATAAATAAAAAAATATGCCTGTACAAAAATATGTCACCTTTTGAAAAAGTTATTAATATTTTATTGGTGAAGTAATAACTTAAAAATAATATAAAATCACATGGATTAGACTGGCAGGCAAAATGTAGCAAGAATATTTGTAGGTTAAGATGTGTATACATTATCAGACTACGACAGGAGCAAAATGTATTCTTCCACAATGTATTACCTTTTGTAGGGTTTGGATTTTTGGATAATGAAATTATGGTTCCTGCAGGAACCTGAATAGAATTGCCAAAAAGTTTAGAAACTCACTCATTTTTCTATACACATGCTTGGTCTTCCAGTGATTGCATTGCACTGTGGAAAAACACATCAAAATCCTTAGCAGGCGCAACATATTTATTCAGAGATCAAAAAGTTAACTTGACTCAAAAGACATATAAAATCCATTTCATATATTGAAATAAAGAAGAAAATCATTGCTTTATACTTGTTCTGTAGCATGGCAAAAGCCAAAGTTCAGGTCAAGAATTGCGATCCAACAGTCTTGCTATCTGTGAAATAATTGCAGTAATAATTAGAAAAAAAAATAAGTTATTATACTTAATTCACCTAAACAACCACACAAACATTGAAAAAAGGAAAGCTAAAGATGATATTGGGTAAAGAAAGAAAGAGGAATTGAAAAAACTAGATATCAAGAGAACATCATATAGACATGGAAATTTTATAAATTAGGAAGAAAGATAATAGAAGTAACTGCCACCAAAATTTCAAAAATGACAAGCACAAATTACAAAATATGAATTAATGGCAGAACCTAGACTTCATGTTTTGCATTTACTTTGTCAAAAACTTCTAAATCCCCTCCAAATGATGATCAGGCAAATCTGGTCTTCTGAAATCTTGCCCTTAAATTGTTTGGGTTTGTTGGGGTTTTTTAAAGCAAGATTTTACTGTGAAAGAAAAAAAATTTTTAGCATATGCTTGATTAAATAAAGTGCACTTTGCATCCAGTAACAGAGTGGGCAAAAAGTAACTGCTAAATCAGTACAGGAAGAACAGTAGCTTTGAAGTTGCTTTGGCAAGAGAAGATAGAAAAAGTACTTTGAACAACTTACGATGTACTGCTTGTGTCAAGCCAGCAACCGAGTTCTAGGGTGGTCTATGTAATTCACTGAGAATGTAAGAAAAAAGTCAGATGTGACAACCATTAGATTGTCTTTCTGAAATTCTTTCTAGTTTGTGTATGCACTCCTTAACCTACTTTTAGTGTGACATCCTACTGATCTATCTTTTTTTTTTAACAGAGCATTCTACCTTGGGGTGGATTGATAAAGGGAGCTCATTTGACAGGAAACCTCTTATGCAAGATTAAAGGCAGAGTTTGCTTTGTTTTTTGTAGCCTCAAGAGAATTTGACATCTATGGGACAGAAGGGCACATGGTCCTGACTATAAGGCTGTCATCACAGACCTTCCAAGGCTATAGAGTATTTGAAGGTTTCACAAATCTGTTCCAAGATTGGAAACTATTTTCTGACTGGAATATTAAGCCTTTCCAGAATGTTATGTAAATTTGTTTATACGGTAATTGTGAGGTAAAAAGAGTGTTACCTTAGGGATAAGGAGAAGGTATGCTAAACTAAATATTCTGTATGTGCTCCTGGTGCAGAGATACCAGATGATACTAACTTGCCATTACTCTGGACATTGCATTAAACTATCTAAAATTGTATTCACAATTTTTGTGCAAAACAGCAACTTTTGTTAAAACTGTGTAAGATTATTAAAATCAATGGGGGAAAATCTTTAAAACTCTTTGTGAAAATTCATTTGACTTTCATCAGAAAATCAAGATGGATTAATCTGAGGATAAAACTAACACATAAATTATCTGTCTATATGCACCTCTTTCCATACCAAGAGAAAATGATTAAACATTACTAACTTTTTTTTCAAACAACCTAATAGATAGAATAGAAGAACTTTCTGCTTCCACTATTAAGTGGTGAGGGGCAGCACTTTCAACTTTCTTATGCTAACTATAGTATTTTCTATTGCATATAGGCTATTGGTGCAAGCAGGTTTCATGGCTTGTCAGCCTGTGGGAAACACAGCACAAGCTAGTTCAGACAGTCAAGTCCAGGGCCAGTGGTCTATACAGGCAAAGATGTGGTAATCCAGTCATTCATGGTAAGGAGACAAGAAACTAAATACAATGAAAAATCCGTTATAATGAAAACCCTAGTTTCATTTTCAAAAGTGGTTTGATTCCTGTGTGGTTCTGAGAGTTCCAGAACTCAGGATTTCCTTGTTTCTATTGCCATGTTGGAAAAAGAAGAGTCTGGATGCATTGGAGGTTTTAGAAATGTCAAATTCATTCTGTGCCAGCTGGAAAGCCTAGTTAGATGACTCAGAGTCCATGAAATTGCAGAAGTCACAAGGTTTTCTGGGATTTTCCTCTTTCTAGAATTGTCCTGGAGAGTCAAGAAGCTGTAGAACTATATATGCATGTATTATGTGAAAAATTGCTCTTTATGATCACATATGTTTTTTACTGTCTTGAGACTGTCACCTGGATTTGTAGAATTTTACCTGGACATTAGTAAAGCCCTTATAATTTCCCACAGCATTCTCCTGGAGAAAATGGCTGCTGATAGCTTAGTCAGGTGTGCTTTCTGCTTGGTAAAAAAATGGCTGGAAATTCAGGCTGAGAGAGTCATGCTGAATGGAGTTACACACATCTGGTGGCTGGTCATGGGTGATGTTCGCCAGGGATCAGAACTGGCACCAGCCCTGTTCATTATCTTTTTCAACATTCTGGACAAGAGGATAGAATGCACCCTCAGTCAGTTATTTTGCAGATGACACCCAGATGGGCAGAAGTGTTAATCTACTTGAGGGAATAAGACTCTACAGAGGGACATGGATAGGCTGGATCAATGGGATGAGGCCAATTGTACAGTTTAGCGGTGGATTTGGCAGTGTTAGGTTAACGGTTGGAGTCAATGATTTTACAGGCATTTTCCAACCTAAATGTTTCTGTGATTCTATGATTTACCATCTATTTTTTACCTCACACATCGAGTAGAGAGAGTTCCTAGTTTGTCTAAGGAACACTTAGTAACATTTGGGCAACAAGATATAAATTTTCACCTTTCCAGCGTTAGCTTAAAACCATTGTGTATGCTGATAGTGCTACTTTCTGAAGATACTGCATGATACCAGAATGATGTTAAGCATAACGACACTAATTTCAATTCATCTCAGCATAAAGGGAATCATTCTGAAAATTCTGGAGTGATATTTGGGTGTCCAAAGAAACATTCACTGCTGCCTCCACAAGACCTCTGTGATGGACTAATCAGAATGCCCGTGGTAACATAACCACATTTGAGCAGATATAATACAGAATTTCCAAAGCCTTTTCAGGTTCTTCCTCTGAAATGCTGTCTGAATCTGTATTACTGGACCCAAAGTAGTCTGAATACACACTTTCATTGTGTCCTGATTTATCTTAGCACTGTTTTTAATTTATATTTTTTGTGGTATAAATAGTGCAGACATAAAAAATCATCAACAAAAGTTTTGCAGAGTGCGTGAACACAAGAAATGACAAACACAAGATCTTCCAGTTATGCTGGTAATGTTTCTATTATCTGGATGTCTTAAAAAATTAATTACCTTTCCATCTCAATAATATCATTTTGTGGCTCCACTTTGAGTTACATTCTCTCAGAAAAGCACTGCAGATCACAGACAGGAATATGGTGCATGGGACCTTGAAAGTCTCTAAGATGGGGCTAACACCTGAGCTGACAATAAAAGTAGACTTGATCAACAGAATTTACAATGAAAAATACTTGTATTGATGAATTCCAATGAGGACACAAGCCATACGGACTGTGTAAAGCTTGCAAGATCACCTTCAAGTAGAGCACATGAAGTAGAGGTGATTCTGCTCTGGCACATAATGAGTAAGGTTTTCTAATCAGTTTGTCAAAGAACAATGATGTTCTGCTGCTGGTTCACCATCATTTAGGCACAGTTATAAAATCTTTTAGCAACTATTCCCAACAATTTGTCTTTTTTTAAACTATCATTCATATGTCCACATTTTCATCTATACTGTAAACTAAAAGCAAAAAAAGCACCAAAGCACAGACGCACTTTTTAACTGCTATAGGATGAATCATAAACGTTTAGCATTTAATCTGAAGGATAAAAGGGCAAAAGAATGGAAAGAATTCTATAAAAAACTATATTCCTTGGATATCTTATAGGAACATAAGGAAAAACAGCAGACACCTAATTGCCATCTTCACCTATATAGTTAAAAGTGGTCTGCTATAAAAATTACATGTAATCAATATGAATGCAGCTATAAAAGGAACCACACATGGCACCCTGCAATTTAATTCTGTCCTTATTACTGCTGGGTTCCACTTTTATATTTATAGTATGCATAATGAATGAATACATTTTAGAACTGATCCAAGGGGGAAAAAATATTCTCTTTCCTTTTTGACATATTCAGAAACAACTACTTGTTTTTCTAAAATCCAAATTAAAATATATTTGGTTTGTGGCTGAGCTGAGGAAGAACTGAGTTTGAGTTTTGTAGTGAAGAAGCTATATAAAGGAGAACATTTCATTAAATAAAAGAATTTTTATATATATCACAGACCTAATCAAAAATTCAAATAGAAAAAAAAATTGCACTAGCAGCAAATTTAAAAAAAAAATTTCATATATAGTTTCCAGATGTACAGATAATTCTCTGTTATTTACTTTTAAAAACTGCCTTTTACCTTCACAATAGCTTAAAAAGAAGTATTCAACATTTAAATGTAAGACATAATTTAACAGGTGATATATGCTGTGTTGAAAAATATTTTTCCAAGCATTTGTGATTTTGGGTGCCTTTCTACGGTCAGTTTATGCAGCTCAATCTTAATTAATTTTGCTTGAACACGTAGTCCTGAAGAATCTATTGGGGATTTATTTTCAGTCTTGTACCACTGTGCTGGGTGACTTCATCCTCTGCATTCAGATTTTATGCTCTTCTTTAGTGAAAAAATCTATTAACTGACAATGTCTATGCAACTCAATGAGAATTTCAAATACAGGCTCAGCAACTTACTTTTGGCTAATTAAATAAATAAATGTTTTAAGGACAATGCCTCTAGATATTAACTTGAATCTTATCAATAACTAAGTCAAATGACTTCTCTAGTTTCATAGTAAAGGTTTATTGCCAAAAGGTTCACCCCAAGCATAACATTATGCCTGAGATGCATAAAAAGAAGCATGGCCAGCAGGTCAAGGGAGGTAAGCAGGTCTGTACTCTGCTCCTACGCAACTCCACTGTAATGGACCTTCTAGAAATGTTTGTTTCAACTTTGCCTGGCTATGACGCCCTGTCACACAGCAAGGGCTTGGTGGTTTGCCTCAGAGCTTGCTGCGTTTGCAGAGGACTACACAATAGGAAATTCCACTCTTTATCTCTAGCTGTAGCTGGATTGCAACTTTCCCAGGGTAGAACAGCTGTTTGTTAAAGACCTGTGCTTGCTAAAGACCTGCTAAAGCCCTATGGATGCAAGGACTTGGTAAACACCGTGGTAACAGTGGCTAACCACAGCCAATGAATTCTGCGCACCAGGCGCCACCGTGGGCAGCAACTACCCCGGAGACCCAATCCTGGGTGGCCCCTCAAGAACCTGTTCATATGCAGAACTGGACAGGATAGCACATGACTGTTGTGTGATGTGTGGCGAATGTGCCAGTACCATGGTTTCCCAGCCTGGGTGGGACTGCCACACACCCACAAAAAACCACTCCCCTTCAGGACAGTATATAAGCAGTCATTTTAATGATTAGCAATTTAGCCATTCAGAGTTCCTTCCCCTGCCACAGAAGAGCACATGGAACTGTGGGAAGCAGCAAGATCCATGGTAGCGACTACCCTTGCTTCTGCATCTTAATCTTGCTTGCATGTCTCTTTTCATATTTCTGGCTCTCCTATTACTTCTTTCCCTCTCATGTAGCTGACAATAATGAAATTCACACTTGTTGGTGGTATTTGACCTTGTTTGTGTCTTAATTCACACTGGTGGAATCGACTGAACTCTCCTGTGTCTTATCTGACCGGGTCATCCACCTCGAGTACTACATCCAGCCTTGGAGTCCTCAGTACAGGAAAGGAGTTGTTGGAGTGTGTGCAGAGGAGAGCCATAAAAATGATCAGAGGACAGGGACATCTCTCCTATGAGAAGAGGCTGAGAGAGCTGGGATTGTTTACCCTGAAGAAGATATGCTGTTCTGATATAGCTGCTGTTATAACAGAGCTAGTCCTTTGTATTCACAATATTATTTCTCAATAACCTTTCTTTTCTGTTGAGAAATTGCTTTCTGTACTTGTGCTTGACCTTCGAAATGAAGTAATTCTACCTACCAGACCTTTGGGTTTTTTCAGTGTTTGAAAAACATCACCCACTCTTGCAAAATGATTCATAGAATCATAGAATGGTTTGGGCTGGAAGGGACCTTTAAGATCATCTAGTTCCAACCCTCCTGCCATGGGCAGGGAACCTTTCACTAGACTAGGTTGCTCAAACCCCCATCCAGCCTGGCCTTGAACACTTCTAGGAATGGAGCAGCCACAACTTCTCTGGGCAACCTACTCCAGTGTCTTACAACACTCACAGTGAAGAAATTACATTCTAACAGAAGAAAGATACCACTTCCAATGTTGCTGAGGAACTGCTTATTCAAATTCAGAGTATCTGAGTTCTAATTTTCTCTTCCATTGATTTCTTCCATAACCTCAGACAACTTTTCTGTAATTTAGTCAGCTCAGTTTTACTTTGGATTGATATTATCTAATTCAGTGAGATCCTTCTGAAGACTTACTAGAGTATTGTTCATGATATGAAAAGAAAAATGTTACATGAATGCATATTATCACATTTAGATGCTTTGCATCAGCCTGCTGCTCATTGATGTTGCCTATAAGCAAGACTGAATGACATAAACTGTATTTGACAAAAATGTCTTCAGCAGTCGCCAGAAGTAGTGCTATGAATATACTAAAAACTAATGACACTGTCATTGTATTCAGGCTGACAGGACTTGCTAACAGGCAAGGAATGTTAACTTAGACTTAGTTCTGCAAAAATACTATATTCTGGACATAGCTTTCTATGTTTGGCTACTTTGGTGTGCTAGCAGGATGAACATCTGTCAATCTGCAGCAACCAAAGCCTGTAACCTCAAATATATTGAGCTGCTAATGCTAATTTTGTTTATTTGGCTACTGGAATGAAGATGATTTATGCCAGGTTGGTTTAGAGAACTTAGAAAATACTGTGTAGCAACATGCATCTACCCAGAACCGTCCATACACAAAGCTTTATTCATTCACCAGTCTTCCAGGTCAAATGGAATTCTTTTTTCATGTTTTGGGTTTTTTTCAGATCTCAAGTTTACAGTTTTATTGTGGCATTAAGAGTATCATGTAATTCATATTAAACAGCTTAATTATTGTTAGACAACATAAACTCCCAAAGACTGTACCTAATTAAAATTCTTCAAAATTCAAAATTCTGGCTTGATATTTTGGATACCTTTTTTAATTACAGAAAAATAGTAGTTGATAGACCGTTTAACAGCAACAACAAAACCAAGCCCATTTTTTATAAGATCTTATATTCAAACGGCTTAAATTTGGCTTCTGCTTTCAAAGGCACAGAAAGAGAAAAAAGGCAGAGGAAAGGCCATGGTTTAATCTCCTCAGAAACCACATTTGAATAGAAAATTTTCATTTCAGCAATTTTAATAAATAGTTTTAAGAAATATGTGCATATTTTAGGTACTTACATAAAATTGTGTATTCGGAGCACTTCACCAT
>NW_008654287.1:8213-57691 GCF_000695815.1 Acanthisitta chloris | reverse complement strand
TGCTGAGCAGTTGTCTGGGAAGCATAAACTTCCTAATTGTGTTTTGACACTTTCATTCTACAACTTTCTTAGTATTTTGAGACAGAATAATTTTCTCACTGTATTATCTGAATTCTACTTATGCTCAAATAATACTTTTTTTCCTAAAACTTTAGATAATTTCTGACATTTCCTTATTCTGTTCACTAGAATCCATTTTATGAACACTAAGAGTTCCACTTGTGTCTAAGACAGTCTCATCATTAGATTAAGCTACAGCTTCAGCAGTTAACCATGAAGATTTTTGCTATAGAAGGTATGTTTATATTTTAGATCTTCTTTGATGTTTCCACTCCTTCTTTGTGGGTTCTTGCAAAATTATTTATTTTTTTTCCTTAGAGAAATATTAGTGCTATCTGTTTAGGCTTGGTTTTGCTTCCAGATCTGTTTCTGTTTAATTTATTTTTTTTTCTTCTGGATACATGATGAAGATTTGATACAATTCTGAATCTTAAAAAACACAAACTCTTTCTCTAACTTTAAATTGGGTTCTTAATAGCCTTTCCCTGAGTTTTGGACTTCAGGATACTACTACAACCCTGTTTACTGGGATTCTATGTACCTTACACAGTTCTCTCACTAGTCTCTAACCTGCTTTTAATTCTCTTTTTCTGAGTTCCTTGCATAAGACTTACGAAATATAGAACCTATTTCTTTCTAAGACATCCATTTCCTTAAGTATCTTTGTATATCTTTTGCAGTCTTCTCAAAAGCTATCAATATAATGCAATTGTATAGGTTGGAGTTTTTACCTATGAGTCCTCTATTTAAACCTTTTTTTTTCTTTGCTCGTATAGGTCCCCTTCTCATTCTAACTCTGCTGATGACACTTTTTAGTGCCAAATTCTGCTTTAATTTGCAAATTATATTTTATTGAATCTTTGAAAAGATGATAAAGGACTGAGACTCCATTTATTTCTTCAGTTGAAAATATGAAATTAGCTTTAGACAGACAAGGATGATGCAGATATTGTTCTAGTTTGAAGAGTCTAGTATGTACAGGTAATCTCAACAGTTTTCTACTGCACCACAATGCCTCTAAACTTTTCATCAGACTAGATAATGTGTGTTTTTTATAGTAATATCTACTTAAGGCTATGACCTAGTCAGAAAAAGTGATAAGCAAGTGCAGTAATAATATATAAAATGATAAAAATAAATTTCAGCATGACATTTATAAGAAACAATTAAGTTATTGTTTTTACAAGTGCAAAAAACAAAGGTGATTTGCCACTGTTTATTGGTCTGCAGTTTCAAGTGTGATGGAGAACAGAAAAAAGTTAGGCATTGAAAGGGTGAAAGAAAAATGAAACTGTAGAGAGAAAGGGCTCAATTGAATGCATGGATAAAAATTAGACAGTGAAGGAAATCAGGACAAGAGTAGAACAATTTCACTTGAAAGTCTCTTTTAAAGGATAAGAAATGTTGTAATGTAGTCCTTAACAAAGGAAAAAATTCCTTTCTCCAATCTGCACTGCAGTTCTTAATGGTATATTCTACAGCTGTCCTGTATACAGGGCTCCCACTGATATTAATAAATGTTCTTTTCATAGAACTACTGCAGAATATGAATAGAAATCAAGAAGAGAAAACTTTCACTATGTTATGCACAGAACACAGAACGATTGCCATCCTGACCTGTGCTGACTTTCTGACTCTTTAATCCCTTGATTGCCATAAACTGTCTGAACTTGACCTTTGCCTCATGATTATATTTAGGTAGCATGTTATTTGGAGCTTAACTATTGATACTTCTATTTCCTTTTGGTATCCATGAATTCACATTTTTCCCCATGATGAATCTGAAATACAGTTACACTTAATAAATAAAGAAGCTAAAAAAAAAGCCAGAATAAAACCCCAAACGCAAACAACCCCCCCAACCCCCAAAGCATTATAACTCTAGGGTTATGCACAATACATTTCATACTTTCCAAATAGACCACAAAATATCTTAGAACAGGAGACACTTTTCCCATTGCCATTTTCTCTTCCTTTAATTCACTATTTCTTGACCAACATGATTTGTATATCACGGAATGACTGAGGTTGGAAGGGAGCTATGGAGGTTTTCTGGCCCAGCTCTGCTGCTTAGGCAGGGTCACCTATGGCCAGTTGTCCAGGATCTTGTCTATAATATTTTTTTTTAATATCTTCAAAGATGGAGACTCCACAACCTCCCTGAACAACTTGTGCCAGGGTTTAGTCATCCTCGGAGTAGAGAAGTGTTTCTTGACATTGAGAAACAACCTCTTGTGTTTCAGTTTATGCTTCTGGTCCTGTCACTGGGCACCACTGAAAAGAGCCATCACCCTGTTTACACCCTCCCTTCAGATATTTATATATATTGATGAGTTTCCCCCTGAGCCTTCTCCTCTCCAGGATGTACAGTCCCAACTTTACAATAATATTTTACACCATCAGATTAAAGAGGGTTATTAAAGAATTTATAGAACATAAGGCAAATGAATTTTAAGAATTATTTAATTTGAAACAAAGGCTCGTCTCATATGAAAGAATGTCTGATATATTAGTTGGCATCAACAAAATTGCACTTAGGCATTGTGGTGTATTGCATATATTTAGATCTGAAAGAATTTATGGAATTGCTGATAAAATACATTTGCACTTTAAAAGGTAAAGCAAATGTAATATTTCAATGCTTATTTCAGTAAACAATATGGGTGATTCGTACAATTTCATATATCATAGAATCATCAAATTTAAGGGTTGGAATGGACCTTACAGATCATCTAGTCCCAACACCCTGCCATGGGCAGGGACATATCCTCACTAGATCAGGTTGCTCAAGGCCTCATCCAACCTGGTCTTGAACAACCGAGCAGGGGCCTCTTACCCTACCCAATATATGACATAATGTACTCAGTAATAAAAGTAAAACAGGTTTTCAAATATGTGTATGTAATTTCTTTCAAATAGCAGATAATTAAAAATGTTAGAGTAAAATTAGATATTTGGTAGACCGAGTGGAAAGAAAGAATTTTTAAAATTCAGACTACCATAATCTAAACTGACTTTGAGTCTAAAATAAGTGAGCAAGATGTTAGATATTTATGGGTTGCTTTTGTTTGGTGCTTTTTTTAAAACACAAAATATGATTAAAACAACTGAAAAACAGAGATTATAAGGTATCCAAAGGAGTTTCTGCTCAGAGTTGCAAATAACTTATTCCAAAGCCATAGCAATTAGTGAAAAGCCTTCAACTTCTCATCTAACTTCAGACATAGACAGTCTGCATGTCTATCTTTGATGTATTGACACTAGGATTTATTTATAATCAATACAGAGAAGCAGGTCAGGGTTTTTTTAGAATGTGATTTATCTCATCTTAAGTAGATATCTTAGTTCAGATTAATCACATATTGCAACTGTCTGCTTTCATTAACTATAAACAAAAGTGAGAATAACTAGCTAAAATGCAGGCTTCTCCATTTAATCACATAAATCCTACTCTCATTTACTTCAGTGAGTCTTGGATTTCTAGAAAAAAAATTTTTAATTTTTATATAATGAAACACATCAATATGCATCCAAGACAACCTGTGAGAGGCAAGAGGATGCCTATTAACCTGAAAAGAGTGATTCCGTTCACTTGAGGACTGGTTCTGCTAATATCCCACTGAGACAAATTGATTTGGGGATATTGAGCTGACTAGCTCATATTTCAGTTTTAGTCTTAACTGAAGTCCTTGATGCAATAAACTTTCTGTGGAAAACGATAATAAAAAGTTGTAATTTATTATCCTCAAATCTCTGAACAATACTGCAACTTTTAAAAGAATTCAATAGCTACACAAACACGCATACTCCCTTCATATATCCTTCCCACTACACGCACACACACACACACCTCCCACACAGGATCAACATAGTAGAATATTAGCATCTTGGAAAAGACTGATATGCCAAATAACTATTTTCCTGTGCAAAATATCTTATGTCTTCTGCATAGTTTTCCTTAGATTTTCTATTACAGCAATGCAAATCACAGATAATTACATTTTTGCATAACTTTGAATTTACACCAACTACTGAGTGAAAACTTCATCCTACACTTAAATCTGAGCTACTTTTATATTCAAACTTTGTTTCACAACGATCAAGAGTTTCACTTGCTGCTGCTCAAAGTCTCGGAAACTTCCAGGGATGGGGCATCCAGTTTCTCTGTGCAACCTGTTCAAGTGTATCACCACCTCCACAGGAAAAAAACACTTCATCCTGATATCTAATATATGTCCGAAAAAATAGTTTTGGGTATAAAAAATTTGAAGCAAAGTTTTGTAATTATTTTTATTTGAAACACATTTTATATTAATAATGGCTTACAGATGACTGAAATATGTCGATGGGCATTTGAGCTTGCCACTTTTGAAAAGTACATGGATTTTAAAATTAAAAGCAGTAAAATTACAAACACCTTAAATTTCATTTTTGCTCTGAGATTCAAAGCTGCAGATGTCAAATCTCTACGCTTCATATAAATCTCTTTTATTTCATGCTAAAATATAGTTTCTATAGCACTTGAATTTGAGGAGGGCAGGGGGGACAGCTCATTGGATTTATGCAAATAATACATTTTACAAAAACTGGGAAATTCATCCCAGGTATGTTATATTCATCATTCTTACTGTATCAGTCTTCAAGATTCTGTGAAAATGGTGCTGTGTACCTTGAACACAGCTCAAGTGAAACAGATGATAGGTGCTGATGAACAACTTGAGGGAAAGAATAAGGAGCATGTCATCCAGTACAGATCCCAGAAAGTACCTTATCATATGATCCACAGCCTGAGAAAATATTTAGCTCAATTTAAAGCTTGTGTTTGGCAAACAGGGCTGAAACAGATCTTAAAAATATCTTAGAGATCAAAATCCCTTCAAACAAAGTACCTTGGCCAGTTGCATTGGTGCTGCTAATTCCCCCTTCACCCTAGCTAATCAGACTGAACCATGTTGTTGTAAAAGCCTGATGATTCCTCAGGAAATTGCAGCAAGTTATGTACCATTACTTCCCGTGCAATATCTAAGTTAGTAGGTCAACTACCTGTCAGCACCACTTTAGAAAATAAATGGTTTATCCACATAAAATATTTCATATGTCTTCTCTATCTGCTTCATTTCAGCCAATGAACAGAATACGTTCCATTAGCAAAGTGCTTATGGTCATATATTTCTTTAAACTGTGATAATTCTTCTTTATTTTTTTCTAAATCCAGACACAGTCTATCCAGGATTGCCAGATGTCCATGGTAGGGGTGTAATTAAGTTTCTTTTTCACTGGGTCAAAAATACCATTCTTGTTATCCTTTTATTAAATTACTGCCATGTAACATCCATCTGAGATCTGAAGAACAAACTTAATTTGCTGTTTGCTAAGTATCATCTATGTGATACAAATTCTACTTGATAAATCACACCCACACGTTGCCATATGATACTACTAGCAATGTCTGTGCAACCTTTTCTTCATCATTAGTTACTTTGGTGAAGTGAATGATTAGAACATAAGCAATGGCATTTGTTCAAGATGCTCCAGAACTGCAGTCTGTTCATTTCTTCGTTGCCCACGTTAGCACTGCACTGTAAACCAGAAAAAGATCACTAAGAAAAGTGTTACTTTTAGTCTAAATTTGTAAATGATATTCTGAATATTCCGTTCAATGACAAGATGCTATTTTAAAATATGGCATCTTAAGGGAAAAAATCCACTTTAAAGAGTCTTCAAGATGGTTGTTTCTAGGAGAAAATGAAGATTTGAAGCATTAGGCATGACATTTTGAGGATCAGTTCAAAATGCAGTTCCTTCATATAGGAAGAAAAGTGGACAATAAATGCAATTCATTTCAAAGTGGAACTATACAGGTTTACAGCTGGGGTTACTGGACATAGTTTCTTGTAATGTCAAGGGACTGTAGTTAACCCTCCAATACTTTCTTTGTCTAAATTTCATGTGCATGTGCTCCTATATCCAGGGTATCCATTTACTAGTGATTATATAGTCCATCTATTCATTAGAATATGCAACTAGATCATGCATCTCATACTTGCTAGTTAAAATTGGCTGGAACTAAATCTCTTAAGCAGCATTTACAGTATTTATTTTCTCTTTAGACCATCTTTCAGCAATAACAAGCGGTACAACTTGCTGCAATGAAAGCCTTGTAAGAAGAGAAAACAGTTACAGTCTTCTGCTTTCTCAAGTATCCTGAAGTTAAATACATGACAAAAAGGGTTTTTTAGTAATGTCTTGTAGGAATACTTGATATAATTGTACCTTTGATAAAAATTATTAATCAGCTGCTCTTCTACATGTGTGCAAATTTTGGCTTTAATGTATGTTTTTAATAATTTGGAAACTTGAACTTCTTATGCACCAGTTATGTAGAATGTACTACTGCTTCAAAGCCGCTTTCACAAACTAACCTGAAAAATGTTCACCTAATTTAAAAATAAGAATTCTAGGACTCTTCATTTTATTGAGGCAAAATTTAGACTGTTTTCTTTTTCCCCCGTTTTCCTACCATGACTTTATTTTCTATAGTGAACTTATTTTTACCAATATAACTATTTTTCCACAATGACTATGTAAATATCTATGTTTACTCAATATTGCAGCATCAGTATACTGTTTATAATTGTTTCAACATGGCCCCAAACATTTCTGACAGCTAGACAGCAGAGGTTAGCAGCTGTGAATGAGAATAATTTAGGAACAATTTCAGATGGTTTTCCAGGAAGGACTTGCTTTCTGCCACCACAAGCTTTCCCAGAGATATTCTCTGGTTAACACTTGCCTGAAAAGTGTATTTTTGCAAAAATCTTGAGGCAAGTTCTATCTCCTATTTACCAGTGAGTGCAAAGAGGGTAAAGGTGGTGCTTCACACCCCTCTGGGCCCTTTCTGCACCAGAATGGGGGCTGATCCCAGAAATGTTTCCTCTCTCTTCACAGATTACGAGGCACATTACCATTTTATACATCTTTCTCTGGGACTCATGATGATGCCTAAAGTCAAAGTGTCTCTTTCGCTTGCTAAAGTGTGGTTGGTAAAAAAGTTTGTACTATTATTAAATTTGAATATTATTCAAATAGAGTCAATTCAAATGCTGGCATTGCAATACTCTACACCAGCAGTAACATGCCACAATTAGAAAAGCTGTGTAACAATATTCGTGTATAAACCCAAGTTTTGGATTGTTCAAAGTCTTCACTCTAATAAACCTTACATTTTGCACATATAAAATAGTTATAATAATCACGCTGGAAATTAGTATCTCTCATTGGCTCAGGGCAATAAAAACTGCATCTCTACATCAGTCTAATTCATTGGATTTCAGGGAAATTTGACATTATCTGCTTTCCCAAGGGTTTTTTTTCAGGCCAAGGAGTGGGAGAAAACTTTGACTTTAAATGCTGAAGATATGATTTTGTACTTCACAAGCTGATGGGAATTTTACTGTTGACTTCAATGGCAATCCATGAATCAACTCTTCCCTTGACTCCAACAACTACTTTGTAATTCAGCTCTTTCACAGAGAGTAAGGGAAACTTTCACTGTTTGCTTGGGTTTTTTTGAGGTTAAGTAGACAGGCTTTCTAGTTGCCTTGTATTTGAGAACAAATCATATCTGACGTAACAATCCCTATTTATGGCAATTTTTCTATTGCAGATTTTTGCAGACTGCTTAGGATAAGTAAACATCTTCAAAGCCTTACATAGTTTTGACTCTCCTGCCAAATGAGCCCTCACAGAAGAACGACCCAATTGATTCTTCTTCAACTCCACTTCCTTTCTTTTAAAGCACACGAGATACATTATTGCGTTGTCAGCCATCAATTGCATCAAGGCAGTGGGAGAACTTTGTATTGCTGAGAATGATCAGTGTGCTTCAGGAATGTAAATCAGTAAACTTCAAGCTCAGGTACTTCACTAGGTCTCAAGGGCCATGATAGCACATAGTTCCAGGACAGTCACACAGAACAAGTCCTACAGATCACTATTGACACACTGAATCTCACTCAGAAGTACAAAGGTGAAAATGTGATACCACTTGGCTTTGATTTTTGTTCCAGGACAAGAACGTAACTCAGAGTAGGAGCTGATGTTCCTTATCTGGAAGCTCAGAATAAGACTAAACACTCTGCATTCCAACAATACAGTTCAGAAGCTGAAGCTGCAGATAACTGTATCAAGAACTAGATTTGAAACAATTAAGCAGATTAAGGCAAAAAAGAGATGCTTATTCAACCATAGAAGATTTTAAAGTTGTAAGGTAGGGAATGTAGTGAATATTTTATAGAATAGATTCTCTGCTCTCGCAGTGAGCTCCAGAAGCAGACTCTGTAAAGAAAAAATATACAGCTAGTTAAATGATTGCTTTACTTGTAGATATTGCTGTTCTTTGCCAAATGCCACTGTGTCTAGGAGCAGTATATTTTTCCAGAAAGCCTGTTTTAACTTGCAACTCTAGTCTGGGCAATTCCTGTGAGCAAGGAAGAAAAGCTCCTGGGAGGTCTGTATGATAGGGCAAACTGTTCCATAAGTCATGTAAAGATCACAGACTGTCCATTTGGAGTACACTGTAAAGTATTTTCAGATTGCCCACCTCTTGAACAAAAATAGATAATCTCAGCAAGAGGAGACAGTGAAACTTTGCTTCATTTTTCCCTTTTTATCTTGCATAGATTAAATCTTACCTACATTCCACTCACACACAATGTCAGACAGAAAATTTCAAAAAGCAGAAAACTGCTTTATTTTTGATAGAAGAGGAAATTGAAGTCCGAAATTCTCCATTTTCTTGCCTAGTAAGAGTTACTGTATGTCTGACGGGATGGGAGAAAACAAAATGTCTGAGAAAATCCTGAGAATAAATCACCCCTATTACCTGAAAGAACAAGAGGGAAAAATTGGATTGGGAAAAACTGCACATTGCACTGGAAAAAACAACTGCAACAGTCTAACAGACTACAGTTGCTGGTCTCAGTTTCATATGTTGGGGTTTTTTTAAATTTGTATAAGATAAAATTATCATTGCATCTTTTTGATTTGTTAACAAAATATAACATAATATAATTGCACTATTTTATATGTCTACTTTTATACGTTATTTGACACTATGAAAGTACTTAGCCATAAATATAAATACAAAAGTTTATAACTATTTAGAATAAAGTAATTCTGAGGTGATATAATAGCAAGAAGAAAGTAGCTTTTTTTTTTGTCTTCTCCTCATGAAACAAAATAGAGGAAATTGTACAGTGCTGGCTTATTATTTCTCTTCCTGAAGAATGGAGTAGGTTTTCTATGGGCAATGGTTTTCATTACAAAGGAAAAAAATACCATTGGAATTACCCCCAAAATGTCAAATTGAGCTTGCATAATTATTATGATTATTAATTTCACCAATAATGAGCAGAAATTCTTATCTCTTAATATGGAAATCACTCTAGTAGTGGAGATAAAGATACCTGGGCCATGCATCAGGAACATTAGAAAGCATGACTGTGTACCTGTACTAGTGAGAAGAGAGTGCAACAGGGAAATTTTCATTTATAAATCTTCAGGATTAGCAGCAGAATAAATTAGTTCATGTGAAGTATTTATGAATTTAATTAACCTTTAAAATAACATTGTTTTCAAAAACCTGTTTACAATATCTCTTAGAATGATAGACAGTTATTAGAGATAGAAAAACAAAAGCCTTCTTTCCAAACTGTTATGCACTCTAAAACAATTTACAAAAAAATAGTATTTTTCTCATGCTGGAAATTATGCTAATTACAATAATGCCTTTTAGCACACTTGGCACTTTAGTATCTTGTTTAGCACAGTTTTTTATTCATCTAACAATTTCACATTGCACTATTTTTCAGGCTTAATTAATGGTGCCTTTGTTCTTGCACAGCATCCATGGAGAATTTATTGGGGTTTGTTTTTTATTCTCTATCCTGAATGTCTCATTCTGTAGTCTGGCATCCGTCTAGCTTTCCTGTTTATACAGCTTCTGAGAGGTATTTTCAGAGTTGAGGACTACCTTCAAGAATGATGTTAAATACAAATATGCATTTTACTTACTGGTTAATGCAAAACTATTTTTCCTGTACATCACAATAATAATAGGAAAATAATGATGGCAGATTCAATTCTCATCATACTAGAACAGAGAGGACTAGTAACATTAGAAACCAAGCAAGTCATATTTATTGCACTATGCAATAGTATCACTAATGCAAATTAAAAATTCAAAATAAATCTGTAACACAGAATGGATTGAATTTTTCTATTTATACTGTGCTTAAAACAGAAAACAAATTATTTTCATAGCCAATGCACAATTCCAGCCTAACTTTCAAATACTGTTTTCAAATGGTTGAAACATGTCAGTTTATTGTATAAAACTATATAATACACTACACAATGCCAGATCAGATCATACATATCCAAATTAAAAATAAGCAAAGTGCATTCCATTCAGGTCTGCAAGTCTTCAAGAATGCTCAGGCTCAAATGTCTGCAGAGAACTAGGCTGGTAACACAAATTTTCTACCTTTGCATTGGCAGAAGCACCTAATGTATGTTACAGGATGCAATCCTGCTTATATCACTCCCCAGAGGAGTCTTCTCCATCCCTGTCCCATACATCTTGTGCTCTGTTCCTTGGACTTCACATTTGCTTATCTACAGAGTCATGCAAACTGAGTCAATGTTTGGGTAATGGTTTGCTAAGATTTAGAAATAATGTGTTAAGTCCATTTTGGCTCATTTAAGCACACTCTAACTTTCATATGCAAAGTATGTCATGTATTTTGCTCATTATTTCTCTTTCACACAGAGCCCTGTGACACTTTACTGCAAAAATATGTGGCTGAAAAGAGTGGTTAGGTGAAGTTAGAATAGCAAGAAAACCATGTAAGCAATTAATCTAACAATAGAGGCTTGAACTTCTCAATGTAATCACACCATTTAAGATCAAAATATAATACTTAAAATATTTTCATATAATAATGAGTACAGGGAAGTGAGAATCCAGGTATACATGTTTTTGAACCAGTCCCAGGAAAAAGAAGTAGTCTTAAGTTGAAAGCATAGCATTATATATTTTTAGGCAACCTGAGTTCTCATTACTTAATGACATGAATTGTAAAAATGAATTGGAAAACAGGAAAAAAATATTAAGAAGCAATCTTCAAGCTATGAAAGATGTGAGTTTTCTCTTACTGGTTAAAACTTTACTTCTATTCCAGTTTTAAAATATTAGGTGGCTAAATATACATACATTGTTTTAAAAAAGCATCTGGACATAAAAAGCACATCAATTTCTATAGGACTTGGATATTAGGTATTTCTGAAAACCTTCATTTGACTGCTTTCCAACCCTCATTCAGTCTGCTTAAACACAGCTATATTTTAGATGCTCAGTGGAACAGTACTTCTAATGCATTTAGTTTACATATATTCTGCAGAGAAATTTAGATAAATCCAAAGATCTTTTTCAGCAAATGGGATTTAAGTTATTTGCACAAACACACAGATTGGATTTCTGTTGTCTTCTTAAGGCCACTTCCCGCAGAGACCTCTCCATTAAATATCTATAGTTCTTCTAAATAAACTGTGCTGTCAGACATCTAAAATGTGGACTCCATCAGAACACAGTAAGGGTGTAGGCTGAGTACCAACAGAGTGCCTGAGAATGTAAGCAGTTGAGAAACCTTATGAAAAATTTAAATATTTCTGCTTCCAGCTTAAGGAACACTAAACCTTGGTCTTCATCTGAAAGATTATGTGAATTAACCCCAACTGGCATTCATAGGCCAATAAAAAAATTGTGAATAAGAAACTAAGAACTGCCAAAAGAGTAACAATTGTGATAATTAACTTATAGCAATAATTCACTTAAAGAAATCAGGAAGAAGGACTAATCATGCAAATATCTGACTATAAATACCATTCTGTTTGTTTATATGGATCTCTTATTATATCCCCACCCAATGCCGTGGACGTGTATGTTTGTGATGACACAAATACTTGCAAAGCTTACCAGAAAAAACATGTGTTCTCTTCAAATAGCAAAACATTTATTTATGGTTGGGCTTGATAATTACAGTTGAACTCAATGTTCTTAAAGGTCTTTTCCAACGTAAATGATTCTTTGAATCTCTAAGTCATACATCCTGCTCTATTGAGATATGTCATCAGACTATGCTAACAAAAATATTTGGAACTGCTAATTAAAATTCTACAACCACAATGAAGATGGGAAAGAACACAGATCACTACAGTTACCTTGTGGAATGCTAATACCACCTCTTAATCCTGATAAATAATCATGCTTTTCATTTTTAAATCCATGACATCACAGGCACTAATTAAATATCCTTTGGGCAGGAAGGAAGATATTATTCTTCTCATTTTACTAATGAGATACCGAAATGTGAAACAGTTAGTCCAAAATAAAGAGGTAGTTAAATCAATGCTAGAACTCACCACAGTTTTGTTCACCACCCTAAATCCTTACTATCCCAAAACACAGTAAGAGCTGTAAAATCCTTGTTGTATATTTTTTTCCTATACCTACTTGTCAGAGTAAGGGATAGGCAATTACAAATAATCGTAATCCATAACAAAGCATCTTTGATGTCATGTTCATGTTTTGCACAGTGAGTGAGCTCTTCACCTGACAAAGTTACTCTGTTACAACAGTTTTGAGTGTATCATAGAAGCCTGGGTGTTATTTGGTTTTATATCATTTTGGCCATTTGGGTGTTCAGTAGCAATGACAAAGTTTAAAGGACGATAGTGCTAAGGATTGACTTTCATATATGACAGGCTGACTTGACATTTTACTGCATATGAGTGAAGTGGTATCCTGTTTCCCATAGGGTTTTTCATTCATTTTATAACTGCTTTCCCACTAGTTTATTGAGCTGAACTAGCTCAACAAGGAACCAGACAAGTGCCAGTGCTTTCAGACAAAAAGAACAGATGCAAAATGGTGATTTTGAAGTGCCTTTGAAAATATATTTTTTCCTACTTTTCCTAGATATATGGCATTCTCTAGAATTATATTGCTCCAATACATTTTTAAAATTTTAAATATTATTCATTATTTTGTCCATTTTAGTAAGTACATTTTCTCTGTTAATATGGTCTTTCAAGCCGAAACTAGTTCTAGTAGATATAAACTCTCTGGTAGGTAAAAGTAGACTATAAAAGGTAACATTCAGAATGCATTTCCCCTAACTTACCATTAAAGCACATGAAGGAAACAGGCAGGAGATCTTCATATAATATGCTATGTGAATTGAAAAGAATTCGTCCTTATTTGAAGCAACTGAGAAACACACACTGAAATACAGTTCAAAGAGAGTAAAAGGCCACATAAGATGTCAAATCCGTACTTTAATGTTTGAACTAATCGGTGTTTCTTTAAGTTCAATTATACAAAATAAAAGTGAATTTGCAGAAGCAATTGAACTAGGTCTCTTCTATAAATACAATGTTTTCTAATTAAACTGAGATTTCAGGAAGGCAATCATGAAATTGAAAGTATTTAGGAACATACAAATGCCAATATTGGCAGTTCAGTAGCCTTACTGGTCTCTTAGAGATAAGATTTATTTTTTAAGTTCTTTTAGTGGGCCTGATGCCATTAGGAATGCTGAAATTTAAAAAAAAAAACAATACTATGAAAAAGCTTTGAGAAAGTAGAGAAAAGTACAATTTATATGGTTTAAACAGTCCTTTAAAAGGTGTCACTTGGAAAAGAGATAAAAAAGCTGCAATGACTGTGGAGAAAAAAACAGTATATTACAAAAATTTAATGAAGCCTATAAGGAGCAAGAGATTGTAATAAAAATAGCACCCTGGGTTCAAAACTAGAATTGTTGAAAACATAAGGAAAAAATATTTTGAGCCTACTTTTCCATCCCAAGATGCTATATGATCTCATTTCATGTTGTTACTAAGACTATTTCAAACCTTATTAAAAGTTTTAAAATAGACAGTGAGGGTGTTCATCCTTTAACCATACAAAGACTTATCAATGGATCTTTTGCTTTATACAACAGCAGACACGGCTTAACAGTCCTTCACAATTCAGTCCTCTAGATTGAATGAGAGTGGCAGACTTAAGCTCACTGTCCAAACCAACAGAATCCTTGATTATCTTTAAAATGCTTGGTTATATCTCATTATCCGGATGTGTCTCCCTATCTCCACTTTGAGCTCCTTGTTCTTTCATCCACAGGATGAGATCCAATTTAGTCTACCAAAGATATAGCTTTTAAAACCACATATTTTATCTTCTATAATGCTACAGGCATGTTCATACTGCAGGGAGTAGATTGGAAGATCACAGTATTTTTGGTGCTCAAATATGTTGGCATATAAAATATCTCTTAATTTTTCTCTGTAAGAGTATATGGTTTCTGCTTAAATTATTGTGATGCTAACATCGTTACCATTTATTTTGTAGGCTTAGAGAGTAAGCAGCAAGTATTTTGTTCTTCTGAGGACATTTTGCTATTTTTATGAGAAATGCTGAAGGTCTGAATTCAGTTGCAAAGGTCACTGACTCACAGATTGCAAAATTGTTAAGTCTAGCAACAGCAGGAAAAGTATGCTGTTGCTGTATGTGCAAATGTCAAGTCAGCTGCTGTTGGGATAAAAAGCATGAACATAATCAAAGATCTCTGTATAGGTATAAAAGAAACCAATTAGAAGACATTTATTACAATTTCTGCACTAAGGTACAAGAATAAGCATGTGTATGGAGTGCTAATTTCAGTGACTAGCCAGTACCATAACCACTGAAAGTATATTGCTTTGTTTCACCAGGTTTTTATCTGCTATTGCTGGTCAGAATTTGTCACTAGTTACATTCTGTAACATACACTGGGCAATGACATTTATCATAAAACAATAGCAACACATCAAAGACAAGTGCCATTTCTCAACATATATTTGGACACACCCACTATCATCCTGAAAAACTCTTTTCCTTGAAACAACACTGTCTTATGCCTACTATTCTTTCCAGACCTTCAAGAGAAAGAAGGCAAAATGAAGCAACTTATTGTAATGAAGGATTGTGGATTTTCCAGTCCTTTAGCAGTATATTTGTACAGCCACCATTGTTTTATAAAAAAATCACATTTTTGTGTAGCATGTAATTTTCTAGCAAGACACATTTTTTGCAACTGAGCCCATCGATCTCTGTGAAAAAATATTTAAGAAAGTGCAAAATACTTGAGCAGGCAGTGACAAGTGAGGGAAAAAAAGTGTGAGAAGTAGCTCTATGACACCAAGGTGAGAGAAGGAGGAGGTGCTCCAGTCGACAGAGCAGAGAATTCCCTGTAATCTTTTTGCACAGGAGGGCACCTGAATTGCTCGCTTGTTTCTGAACTAGAGAACTAAGCCAGCAGTGAATTTTTGAGAACTTGCTCTGCTATCCCCCAAACTCATTTCCTTCAAAATGAATTTTACTTTAAACCAAAATATTTCATTACTTCATGATACAATTCTGTTGTTCTTAATGTTCAGGATATTATTTTATATATTTCAGTAAACAAGTATGACATAACTTCTATTTTAAATAGTTTAAATCACTTGGCTTTGGTTCATGGATAATAAAATCTGCAAGGAATGTAGTTTACAATAAATGTACAGAGCAGGGTAACTTGCCAAGGGTTTGGGATTCTTTCTCAAATTAATTTTGCTTTGATCTTTAGTTCCTGTTATTTCAAGTGTGCCTTTATTAAAACAATCAACTATTTATTACTTTTACCACAATGAAGAACAATAAACAGTATCCCGTTGTTGATCATCGAAAAACATTCTAATAGAAACAATGGTTCGAGCCCCCAGTGTAGCACAGACTGCCTGTAATAAAGCCACAGTTTATCAGGCTTCTTCTCAGCCTAGAGAAGAGCAGGCTATAGAGAGATTTTACAGCAGCCCTCCAATACCTCCAGAAAGCTGAAGAGGGACTTTTCACAGAGCACATAGTGATAGGACAAGGGTAACAACTTTAAAACTGGAAGAACATAGGTTTAATTAGGATACTAAGAAGAAATTCTTTGCTGTAAGAATTCTAAGCCACTGGAACAGGTTGTCCAGAGAAGCTGACCCATCCCTGGTTCAACCTGGTTCAAGTCCAGGTTAGATGGGGCTTCGAGGTTAACCTGGACTAATGGAAGGTATCCCTGCCCACAGCACAGGGTGTTGGAACTACATGATCTTTAAGGTCACTTCCAACTCAAACCATTCTAAAATTCTATTATAATATTAATCCTGAGCAGTAGCAGCAATAGTTTCAAGATAGAAATAATAACACAGACTCCTGCAGAAGAAAGATTGTCAGGGCAGGGGATTTTCATTTATCATAGTGCTATAGGTATTCCAAAATACTGGAGTCTGTGTATAACTACAGAAAAATACAATACAATTAGAGCATTTCATGAGTTTTCCTAATCTGAAATTTGAGTGGCTTAAAGGTAGCCAAAGATATCCCATCTTGGTCTGCACTGTGTACTACAACTGCTGAGAGCTAACCAGAGGAACATCTTGACACTCATTTGTATTAGTGCTTTTGAAAAAAATATATTCTGAAGTAGTATGCTCTGTTAATGAATTGATGTGTATTGTTTTATGATCTAGCAGGAAAAATCTTACACAAAACAGGAAAATAGCTTTGATACCTTTAGGCATACCATACAGAAGATGTCTTAAAAACTAGATTCCAAATCAAATATGGTGTAGCAGAACTAAACGATGAAAAGTTTTCAGTAGAAATCCTCTTACTTAATTATAAATTTGTGTTGATATAGCAATGTTTTAAGATTTATTTAAGACTGAAAGCTTTTGATTGGTCTGTGTTTTTCAAAAAAGTCCAAGTCTGGCCTGTTACTTTTGCACCATTTATTGTTCTCCAACTAAATATTGCTGCTCCCAAGGCTTTGAAAGCCAGTTCCAGACTCTATCTGTTAATTTTAAGAACAATAATCAGTTTGTGGTTAAGAAACCTCAATTTAGTGATGCCATTTATTTACTAGTTTATATTGTATTGACAATGACTGAAATTTATCTGGGATGACCAGATGGGGTAATAAGTATGAACATCTCCCATTCCTTTTTGATGAATGAGCAACAGCCCTTGATTTGGTTTGTGCTTTTTTGTTTGTTTGTTTAATCATTTTAATAATCAAATACAGACTATGATCTCAATTTTTACAGAACATATCTTCTGAAAATAGATAATGAAAGTTATTACTTTAGATAACCAAAAATATTTCCAAAATAAAGAAATTAATTTATGCATGTGAAAATAAAATATTCTAGGCAGCCAAAATCGTGTACAAAGGATTACCCTTACACATTAAGTTTCATGAAGAATTCTAGGCTCACAGACACACAATAATTTTTCAACTGACTAGAAAATCTTTTAAAAACAAATTTATCTTTGAAAAAGATGAATAAAAAACTGAAAATCATATACATCCACACTTACTATATGTCAGTTACTAAATACTAGATCTTCTGTGTGGATGAGAACACTTCCTGCTCACCCTCCCTCCCCACTGCAAACAGTTCTGTGATTTTTTTGTCTTAATGAAGGGATTTTCTTTTTTGTGTTACATATGTTTTAGTTCTCAAAATCAAGAAGTATTCCTCCTGGATCTGATGCAAATATAGTTAATAAAATATTTGGCAAAACCAATTCAAATTATACCTTCATGTGAACCACTCAGTCTAATTTGGGTTGCTTACGTACATTAATTTTTTTCTGAATATACCATGGAAACTAGAGAATATATATGTCAATGACAGATGACCTTTTGCAGGAACACATCTGTGGCATGTTTAGCACATGCCGATGACATGCATATTTTATTACAGTGATTTTTTTCAAGAAATCTGTCTATATTTAATTTTTCCTGTTATTGAACCCTGGATTTATTAAAATAAGTAGAAAAACTCATTGAAACCAAGACCTCACTTTCCAAAATAACAGCAACCATAAATATATATGGTTTCTGTCTAGATAATACTGATTCATATACATAAATTGGAGTTATAACCATGAAATCAGAGTTTATATTTTTACAAATATCTTTCTTATATAAAGTAATTTAATAATTATACTGCGTAAGGCTTATGTTTATAGAGGTTGTCACTGCTAATAAGACAAGAAAACTATTATAGAAATTTACCGAAGCTCATTCACTTTAAGAGAGCCTTGTGAGAAGTGGAATGTAGCCAACAAGCAGCTGAAAAACCCATTCCAATATTATTAGCTGAATAGCTGAACATGACCTGATTTGACAAACTTGGAAAATTTTAAGTGATGTTAGTAAAAACAGTTTGATCAAACAGTGCTTTTCAAGAGAAGAACGAAAAGGGCTCTCTCATTTGCTGGACTTCTGGAGGTTAATATCAGAACATAATCACTGCAAATATAGTGAAATATATTTCTATTGATTCCTCATCCCCATAAAAATGCCCAATAGAGGCTTTGTTTGTAGGAGGCATGCAATAAATACACACTCAATTAAATTACAGACATATATGTTTGAATGGACAAATCATAAATCCACCTCTGGAAAATCAGTACATCAATTGTAATAGAAATTATATGAGCAATAAATGGAATTGCAAGCTGGTTTTAATTAAAATATAATAGTGCAAATATGTCATGTATATTTTTTCAAGATCATATTGCAGTGCTTCAGCCAAGTATAACTACCATTAGAAAAGCTGTAAATAAATGCCTTTTATTGCACTTAGTTTAACTACAGCAGTTTTCATATGAAGCATTTAAACAATCAACAGTATATCAAAGCTCATATTAGACCTTCTGGATTACTACTTACAAATTAATAAAATGTATGAACCATAGTATAAATGAAAGTAATTTAGTATTAAAAATATGTTGAGCATATATGGTACTCTGTCAATAATTTCTAGTTTGCAAAATAAGAAACTATGTGTTATTATAACTGTGCAATTTACAACATGTGGAGCATCTACACAAAGCATGCACCATAAATTCAGGTAAAATTTGGGATGTATTAAAAATTAAAAGTCTGATAACAGTGAATGTGGCAATTTTTTGCAAAGTGAATTTTGTAAATACTTTGACTTTTCTGAAGATTGCTAGAAATCAAAATCTATATCAATGTCAGAGCATTACAAAAGGAATGCACCAGGAAAAAGAAGTAAACAGTAGATGAAGAGATACACTTATTTTTTCAAGTCTAGATTCTAATATGTGTGGGAACTGCCCGTTCAGCAAGATGGTGGAAATAAATGTGTTGGTGTGTTGCTTTCAAAAATCTGAATGAGAAGCTTTGTCTTGATAAAGTGCAAGTGTGTTCTGGGATGCTAGAAATAATATAAAATGGTCTTCAATCAATAGTGGGAGAAATAGTGTAAACATAATGGGAATACTGACTATTTTATTTTGTGGGTTTGCCTTCTACACACAACAACATGAATGCTTTCTGATGTCTATAAATTATTAGAGCAGGCAGTTGGACCATTTCTAGTAATTTTTGCCAGTGTTCAAAAAAAGAAAAAGGCTTATGCAAATATAAGCAAAAACCCAAAAGTTTATTCAAAAAGCATTAAATTATATATTATAAAGGCAATTAAAAATGCAAAAATTGCCAATGGGAAGTTGATAGGTAGCTAAGCATGTATCCACAGGGTGCCTATCTCTAAAGAAATCCTCTCATACAAAATGCCATTAATTCTTTATATCATAATTCTCATCCCCTTTCATATTTTAAATGTGAATGAAAAACATAATTAAGCCCTCTGTACATATACAAATATCTCAGTTTGATCTTACATATAAAGCAAATATTTTTTCAGTGTTTAAGTTTTGCAGACAACACATGCATTTGCATGCTTTTTTGCTTCTTTCTGTAGTCAATACTGTGCACTTCTTGCCATCTACAGAGAGTATGATCTCCCTCACCTAAGTTAATGTATCTAATCTTTAGGGTCCCTTTATACTAAATTGACAGAAAAGTAATTGATTTGTTCCACCTAGCATTGATTCTTTTGGTAGAGCCCACCTTGAGAAACTTTTTTCTGCTAGGATTCAACTCAAGGATTGAAATAATTGAGAAGACTAGTAGGCACTGAAGCGTGGAGAGCCCTTCAGCCTCTGTGGATATATACTACAGAATAAAATTATCAACTCTCCAAACTTCATTGACTGTACTGAAGAGAACTCTGACTATAATCTGTTTCACATGTATATACCCACTTTAAAGATATGTGGTAGGATGCTTCCCACCTCTTGGTCTTTGCAGATATTTGTATTTCTATTGACTATTTAGGAAACCTAGATGACGTCTAGAGTTAGGTGAGTTAGGTGAGATGAAGTCCATTCTCAACATCTAGAAAACCCTCCAGAAAACTCAAAATGCATCAGTTCTGTAAAATTTGTAAAAGCAATAACTAAAGCATTTACTGAAGTTCCAAGATATCTGCACATAGACATTCTTCGAGCTATTCACAAGATATTCTTCACATAGGAAGATTGGAAGGCACATTTCATCTCTTCAATGAACAACAAACCAAAATATATGATATTTTTAAATTTCTCACTCCTTCTTGTTACAATTATTTAATTCTACATGGCTTAGTTAAAAACAGTTCAAATCAGAGAAAGATTGGTAAAGCCAGATAGCATAGAAAATCAGAAATTAGTTAGTGTGAGTAGGAAGACAGGGCGAGAATTATAAGCATAAGGAACATAAACAGAAGCAGTGACAATGAGAGACATCATATGAGTTTCCTGCTGGGGTTATGTATTATTTAATCAGTGACAAAATTATAAGAGCCTGCACATTTGATGCCTCACCACGGGAACACAATAGCCATTGTGCATGCTCACAATTGCCAAAGCCACACGGCAAAGGGAAAGAAATATACAGAACAACACAACTGAGTAATAAGACTCTTTTAATAATTGAAATTCAGGTGGTGAATTATTCAAATAACCATTTTTATATTGCAAAGCAGCAGATATAGACAGCTAAACTGCACATATGTATCACTTGTACTCAGAAAATGCTATGTAGAAAACTACAGATTCTAGTTGTGTTCAAAAGTTTCTGAATGTCACATAAGTATAAAAATGCAAATCAGAACATTTGGGTAAAGTACCAGGATCTAAGGATCAGGAAATTTGTCAAGACTGAAAATACACAGCTGAATTCTCACAAGCTAAGCCAATGCTAGCAAATAACTATGAATCAGAATTTTGTCTAGCACTGAGGGCAAGTCTGTGGAACAACTTGCATCCACACTATTAAACTAATAAACTCTCTTAATGCTCCAAGAATCATGGATACATCTACAGCAGAAGTCATCCATAGTCAGTGTTAACTCTCAGAGTGTCCCAAGAAATGCTTTAGGAGATTTACTGGCAGAAGATTCTCAGGGACCATTCTAGCAGACTAACAGAATATGAAATAGAGAGTCCAGGAGCATTTTCAGAAACTGTTTTATTTACTAATATAGATGCAACCAAAGGCCACACTATTGATGTTGTTTACCATTCCATCTACTTTTAAACTCTTTACTTTCAAGCTTAGACAGCTTGCACAACTGTGCATTCAGTAAGTCTCTCTAATTTCTGGTCATTTCTGAGTCTGGTGCCCTTCAATATCAAGCATGCATCTTGCACTCATTAATAATTTTCATTTTGGCATGCTGCTTCTCTCTACATTAGGGTATACTAATTGGAGTCCACTGCCTATCTACTACACCTGTTCATAATCCCAGGCTTACTTCTGAGGTGTGAAGACTAAGGTATGGCTCAAGAAGGCTTCATTAGAAATGCCTGATAGTCCACTACATGATTTTTATTTTAGGTTGCTTAGCAACCTTTCTCTGGTATCAATCCCTGCTTACAGATTGGAAAAAAGGCTCTACAAAGGGAAAAGAGATAATCAAGGAAAAGGTAAGATATCTGAAAGAAAAATCTACATATAAAGGGATCCAACTATTAAATTTATTTTTGTGAATTTGTGAATGCCTGTTCATTTATGCACTGATTATTAGGTGAAGAGCAAAGATGTCATTGTGGTCTGTGCACTTGTGCAGCTTCAAATGATGCCAGGAATGAATAGATATAAAAATAATTAATTGAGAAGAAAAAGGACTTGTGTCGTGACAGCTGTAGACAAAGGATCAAAATGAAAAGATCCATCCACTCTTCCCTCAAAATTCCTGAAGGACTATCTAGTTATTACTGCATACTTTTCAGAAAGACAATTATTGAGACTTAATAACAGGCACATTTGTAATGCTTTCCAGCTTTTTCTCATTGGTACAAGTTCCAAAAATGAAAAATTGTAGAGTTCTGGAAATTGGAACGGCTCTACAATATAGACTCAGGTATGTACCATAGGCTTGAAATTTGAAGCACTTTTAACTTGCTTTAATTTGAATAATTATATCAAAGACTGAGTTTTGTGGAAGATCTTGCATAATTTTCTGCATGCATATATATGCATATAGATCCTGTATTGTGTCATGAGATATTATCAAAATTATCTCTTTATGGTGGAGTCTAACAACTCCACCAACAGAAATAACATACCCAAGACAGCATATAATTATCAGCTGCTTTCAAACAAAGTCCAAATGTCATACCTCTCTTTGAGTGCCTTTTGATAAAGGCCATGTGTAGTTCCCTTATGCATTCAACTACAGTCTTAATACTTTCAAATACAGGTTTTTTACAAGCATGGGAAAGAATCAGCTGAATGAGCAGTTATAAGGCACAGAGAGTTCCCATCCAACTTGAAACACTTCAGTCTCAGTACATGACTCCATTGTTTTCTATCTAGGATGTCCATTCAGTGTACTCACTAACAGTGTGAGGAAATTTAATTTTAAATTTTCCCCCTTCTTATATTTTACAAGATTGAATTAGCAACTGAAGACAGTGATCAGAAGCAAAAACAACACTCTTCAGCTATCAGACTCCAAAAATTTAGAATAATGATATGACAAGGATTGTGAGGGGGAGGCTAAAAGTTACAGAAGTATTTAAAACCTCTCATAAACCTAGTATTTATTCTTTAGGTATTCTACATTTCAGAGGTATACAGACTCAATTGCTAATAACTACTGAAAGAAAATACATAAATTAGGATTTATCTCAGTGTCATTTTTATTTCTACATCTCGTGTCTGAGCCTCTGACTTGTAGTTCTCTGTCTTCATAAATAAACTATACCTTGTATCAATATAAATGTTGACTGGTTTTGTCACAAGACAAAGTGAACTCGTAAACTTGGGCT
Source organism: Acanthisitta chloris (assembly GCF_000695815.1). Lineage (NCBI taxonomy): Eukaryota > Metazoa > Chordata > Aves > Passeriformes > Acanthisittidae > Acanthisitta > Acanthisitta chloris. The sequence goes on along the minus strand of NW_008654287.1, from coordinate 34,308 downwards.
GATGATGAAGGGCTTATCATGCTGACCACCTGAAGCAAACACTTCATTCTTAGGGAAGATGGCTCAGTGCTGGCCTCTGTGGCTCATAGGCAGTCACAGACAATGATGAGCCCCTGGGAGCTTGGTCCATATTACTGGTCAGGCATGGAACTTGAGCAGTTTATCCAGTTGGAAGGATGCTGGCACCACTAATGGAAAGGTCATACATTGCTGTCAGATCAGCAAAGGGATTGTGTCACTGTAGAAATCTCTCAGTATTGAATTCTTGCAACAAGTGCTCTGAGTAAAGGCATTTATTGCAAGCAGTGCTCCTGGCTTCTATACCCTGATCCTATATACAGTGTGACAACAATTAGGAAAGAGGGACTGTGTCTATATATCTTCCCAGGCACACTCAGAACATCCCTTTATGTCCTTCTTTGGCAACCTCACTTGCCCCAAGTGCACTGCTCTGCCAGTCTGTGTCCTGTATTATAGGTCTTCTTCTGCCTTACAGGGCAAAGTGGGAAAACACTACCACCCTACATGCCACTCAGTGAGAGAGCAATCTTCACCTGCCAGCAGCTGTGTGCTCTTATAGCAAGAAACAAGACATGTAGATCATGAACCACACTACACTACAGGTAGCAACTGTAGAATTTATTGGTTGAACACGTGATATCTGCATAATCTACCTAATTGGTTTAGGCTGTGGCAGATGGGAACCATGGTGTCCAAGTGTACCAGGTTTCGCAAGCTTTCTGCTTCTGTAAGACTAGAAGCTGCGACTCTTCTTTCATAACTGTCTTACAGAGGCTACATCTTTTTGTCCATGAAAACTGAATGCTCTATTTTCTAGATAGTTCATCTGGAGTAAGGGGAAAGAGGGCTTGCTAGCAGACAAGGGAAAATAAACCTCTAGGATCTGGCGTTTTTTTTCTTCAAAACAGAGTAATTATGGACTTGAAGAAGGAGAAAGACTGAGCAGAAATACGGAGGGAACAAGTGGGAGAAGGACATTTTAGTGTGATGCCCTGCAGCAATTTTTCTTCATGTTGCTGTGTTGTCTGAGTCACCTGAATCACTCCAGCTGAAGGCTGTCTATCCATGCTATCTTCCATTGTGTAAATAGGGAAATAGGATGTCTGCCTTTAGGCAGATATCTCATGACTAAATGCAGTTTTGAAAAAGCACTAGCCTAAACTGAGATCTCTATTTTTAGGCAACTGAATCACATCCCAACAGAAACAACTGTGGAAGTACAGTGAGTGGCCATTGTGAGACAAAGGATGTCTCAAAGGAGTCTCTCTCTCAATTCCCTACAATGAATATGAGAATACTTTACAGGATCACAAAAATATGCTATGATTGATGTGCTGTTGAGCCTCCAAGAAGAATAATGGAAAAAACCCTAAAACCTGAGAAAATAGTAATTATGACTTTAATGATTAACAACTGAGAAAGGGACAACAATGTCTCTGAGTCCTACCTAGATATTGCATGTAAGAAATATTTGAAGGCAATGTCAATTAACGCATTATAGATGCTGTACAGACATCATATCTCTTATAATCACATTTTTATTTGCCGCATTTGGCTAGAGTCTGGAACACTGACATTTAAAACTAATCTATTGGGAGAAGTGCTTCCAAGACTAAAATTAAAATTGTGTGTATACCTTTCAGGAGTGCAGTTGGGAAGCAAGATACTTTCTAGCATCTAAATATGTGATTAAACAAAGGCTCCTTAATTATACTATACTCATTAACTCATACCTATAATAAATGCCCATCTTTAATTATTTATATGATTGAATTCATGTTGCTGAATAATGTACTTCAAGTGACTTCTTTTTAAGGCAAAACTATTACTGTGCATATTGCAATTGTAAATGTAATAGTAGATGGTAAGACCTCAGTGGTTTGCAGGGCTGAGGGTTTGGGGCTTTTTTTAAGATTGACAACTACAAATTATATTAGCATAATTTTATTCCAAATTTTATATCAACAAGTATGACCAAAAAGGTCCTGCAATAGGAAACCATGGGATCTATTTGAGGGTAATGTTCTCAGCTTTTGATCAATGCAAGCCTTGCCCTTGCAGACCTGGACAATACAGTCATGAACAGGTGCAGTCCCACAGCACCTAATCTAGGCAAGCAAAGCAGGGGTGATGGAATATTGTATACATTGCTGGAGGATGCAGGTGAGACTACTAGAGCAATTCATGCACATTGGTCCACTCAGGATCCTGACAACATAGGAACATGGGCCAACAGGATTATAAAATTTTATTGAAAAATAGTTTGGGGACTCTTTGATGAAAACACTGCTACAAGCACCCATCATAATCTGAACAGCGACTGACCACCCTGTCTGAAATTCCCCATGTGAGCCTTACTTCATGCAAAGATCCCAATCATCAGTCTTTATTTCTTATTTTCTTTTTTCCTTTTCTTCCTTTTCTTTCTTTTCTTTCTCTTCCTCCCCTCTCCCACCTGCTTTTTTTTCTTCTTTTCTTTTCTGCAGAACACTTAATCACTGCTGAAAAAGGTCCTTTCTGATAAAGAACATTATCAGAGACAGCAGTGGGTATTAAGGAAAACTCACAGGAGAAAGCCTGGAATACAATCAGTAAGATGCTAACTAGCTCTAGGTCTGAAAAATGAATTTGTCTTTTACTTGAGATATGTATAGTTTTGCAGGTCTGCTTCTAGGCAAAAAAAATCTTTTCTGAGTAGCTTAAGGTACTTTTGTTCTTTCCTTTGTTTAGGTTTATTTGTTGTTGCTAACAGACATAATTATTTACTTGTATTTGCTGATTGGTTTTTTATACCTTATAGTGAGTATTCAGTAACTTTTTCCTTATTCTTTCTGAGAATTAGGAATTAATTATTCCTGTCAGGTCTTCAGCTTTCTATGTTATTTTTTACTAGACTTTTTTCTCTCTTATGATTAAAAAAATGAAATAATTTTTAGTGTAAATTCTGTGAAGCATTAATTTAGCAAATAAGGCATCCTATGAATGTATGACACACCAAAAAAAGTTATGTCAACTTCCAAAACATAAACTGTTGGTAATGTAAATAATGATATCTGCAATTCATATTGTGAAATAAGTACATGGAGATGAGCTTGTTACAGCCAATATCTTATGGTAAGATTTCAATAATGTAGAACTTACGTAAGGTTACTGGTATGCTGTATTACTAAGCTTGTTATAAAGTTCTGTAAATAATGTCCATATGGAAGTAGAAAACAGAATAGTGATCATGTAGCACAATCAAATTGCCTCCCAGACCTATTCACCAAAGTTGCATGCAAGGATCAAGTACAGAATGTATTGCTTTCCAAGTCTATTGATATTTTTAATGCCTTTTTTTTGTCTATCAAATAAGTATAGAATTGAACTTTTGAAATAATAGATTCAACTAACAAAACTCCATCTTTGTTATGATCTAAGCCTATCCTCTTTGCTCATTTGTAACTATGGTATGGTATGCCATAAGAAATTTCGTACTTATATCCCTTATTAGCAATCTTGTCTCACCATTCAGATAAAAAATACAAGCAAAATACAGAGCTAAACTTCATTCTGTCCATTTTAGGCTATTGGATGTTTGGGGTTTTTCTATGGTTTAGATTTTTGGAGTGTTTGTTTTTGTTTGTTTGGGACTTTTTATTTTTTTTTTTATTTTTTTTATTTCTATGAGTGAAAGAAAGCACAGAGCTTTTATGAGCAAAATACTGTTACTTGTTGTTGGGTTCAGGTATCTATGCAGAGGTCTGTACTTAGAATCACAGAATTGTTTAGGATGGAAAAGATCTTTAAGATCAGAGTCCAACCACTAACAGTACTGCCAAGTTCACCATTAAACAATGTCCCTAAGCACCACAGCTACACATCTTCTAAATACCTCCAGGCTTGGTGACTCAACCACTTCCCTCAGCAGCCTGTTACAGTGGTTGACAATATGTTCAGTGAAGAAATATTTCCTAATATCCAATCTCAATATCCTCTCATGCAACTTGAGTTCATTGCCTCTTCTTATCACTTGCTACTTGGCAGAAGAGACTGACCCCCACCTTGCTACAATCTCCTTTCAGATAGTTGCAGAGAGCAATAAAGTCTGTCCTAAACCTTCTTTTCTCCAGGCTAAACAACCCCAGCTCCCTCAGATACTCCTTATATGTCTTGTGCCTCAGCCCCTGAACCAGCTTCATTGCCCTTCTCTGGACATGCTTTGGCTCCTCAATGCCTTTTTTGTAGTGAGGGGCTCTCACAGAGGGAGTGGTGTACTCCACTCATAAGAGCGAAACAACAATATACTTTATTGATATAAAACAGTGAGTTAAACAACTTGCATGGTAAATGAGAGGGCAAGGTCAGCCAAAACTGTCAGTGTGGCACTAAGTTCATGAGGTTCTAGAAGGACTCACTTGCTTTCTAAACTCCTCAGAGACAAGCCTAGGTGTGGCTGGATCCAATCTTAGCCCCAAACTTGGTCAATGGTTTCGGTTTAAAGGATTATATGTGCACAATCGATCTTTTATATAACTTAGCTATGATTTCAAAGTTTAGCATGCTGTTAATCTTTTAAAGAGGATCTCTTGTGGCAAGGAATCTCTCAACCTCAAGAAGTAACCTTGAGAGGCATCCATACTCAAGGGGAGATCCTGATGTGCAGCCCACAGCTGTGCAGGATAGCTCAATGGGCCCTGAGTTGTCCACTAGTTATGGAGTATTGATTGACTTACAGTCATATTTGCATATCGACAAGATGTCTGGGTCACTGTCTCCAGACATTCCTTGGCTCTCATGTCGCCACTGGTACTCCAAAGTCCAGAGTAAACTGGATGCAGCCATCATGAGCCCCCTGATGCTTATGGCTTATGCAGGGGTGGGGAGAATCATATATCACTGCGGTTCAAAACTGGACACAGTATTTGAGATGCAGCCGCATCAGTGCTAAGTTCAGGGGGATGATCACTGCCCTAATCTGCTGGCCACACTATTTCTGATACAAGCCAGGATGCCACTGGCCTTCTTGGCCACCTGGGCACACTGTTGGCTCATGTTCAGACAGCTGTTGACCAGCACACACAGGTCCTTTTCCACCATGGAGCTTTCCAGCCACTCTTCCCAGAGCCTGTAGCACTGCATGGGGCTCTTGTGACCCAAGTGCAGGGCCTGGAACTTGACCTTATTGAAGCTCATATCATTGGCCTTGACCTATGGATCCAGCCTGTCCAGTTGCCGCTATAGAGCCCTCATATAGTCCAGCAGATAAGCACTCCTGTCAAACTTGGTGTCATCTGCAAACTGACAGAGCGTGCACTTAATCTCCTCATCCAGATCATTGATAAAGATATTAAACAGAACTGGCCCCAACACTGAGCCCTGGGGAACACCACTGGTGACTGGCTGCCAGCTGGATTTAGTTCTGTTCACCACCACTCTCTGGGCCTGGCCATCCAGACAGTTTTTTATCCAGCAAAGTGTGTGCCCATCCAAGTCATGAGCAGACAGTTACTCCAGGAGAATGCTGTGTGAAATGGTGTCAAAGGCTTTACTAAAGTCCAGGCAGACAACATGCACAGCTTTTCCCTCATCCACTGTGATGCCCCACCCTTAAGAAGCAGTTAAGATTCCTAAATGCTTGTGGTCAAAAGAAACAACAAAAGTCAGATGGTTTGCAAACAAGCAGAAAGCAGAAAGCTTTATCAGTAAATTACACACTTAAGATGGAAATTGATATATTAGTTTCTGACCTACTATATAAGCACACAGCAGTGGGGTTTGGTTAAAGGGGCAGGGTGAAGGAGAAGAGAGAAATTAAAGAGAGATACATTATGTCCTATGAGCGGCTGAGGACTTGGAGTTTGTCTAGTTTGGAGAAAAGGAGGCTGAAGGATGACCTCATTCCTCTGTACAGCTTTCTGAGGAGGGGAAGTGGAAAGGAAGGTGCTGAACTCTTCTCGGTATCTAGTGATAGGCAGCATTTTTTTACCAAGAGACTTGTCAAATACCACCTTCCTAGAGAGGTGGTCAATACCCCAAGCCTGTCAATGTTTAAGCAGCATTTGAATAATACCCTTAATAACATGCATTAACTTTTGGCCAGCCCTGAAGTGGTCAGGCAGTTGGACTAGATGACTATTGTAGGTCCATTCCAACTGAAATAGGGTATTCTATTCTGCTCTAAGCCTATGTATAATCATTCTAATACCTACTGGGAGTATGTTGCATGGCACTTTTTACACTTTCCCTTCAATTTTTCCCCTTTTGTATTAATTTAGCAGAGTATAGTTATGGTCACTGAAGTAATATTCTACTGATTAGCTTAATCTAGTAGAAAGTCACTCTATAAATTCCTATACACATGACCCAACTAAATTTTTTTACCATTTGTATTACTTTTTTCTGGATGATCATCTCATTATTCCCTTGTATGTTATTCTGGTCTTGTTGGACATCAATGATGTACCCAAGAAATAAGAGTAGAGTTCAGAAAAGACAGAAGCATTGACTGATATCTTTCTATTTTAATACTGTTAAACAATAGAGAAATAATGTTTAGTAAATATAAAATAAAAATCTAATGTTATTAGAAATAGTATCTTTCCTTAATTTAACCTTATTCTCTTTTTGGCACCCACACTGTCTCTCTTTCCCAGTGTTACATCTGTTATATGGCATTTCTAAGAAGCATATGGCTTCAATTCATTCATTTCAGTGCTCTGTCTGAGGATACAGAACAATGATCCTTAGTCCCTTCCTCCATCAGTTTTACAATTATTAGCTACAGATCATGAACTGAAAATTCACATTTGAAATAACCTCTGTTCTTACTAAGGCAGACTTGGAAGTTTCCGCAGGATAGATTCCATGTAATCCTTCCTAATGGATTTGATAAATACAAGATCAAGCAGAGTGTCCCTGAAAGGAATAACCCTGCGAGGATAAACAGACCACAGTGTGTTTAAAGTACACACTATCTTGATTGCTGCTTTGACATAAACTCCATTTCCCTTTTTATGGTATAAAGCAGCAATCCATGATAGTGTGTGATATGTAACAGCTGAGAGCTGGCAAATAAATTCTGCTTTTCAAGCAAACTGTTTTAACATGTAAGTGATAAAAAAGAAGCACCTTTATGCATTGTTATCCAGCCTAGGGCCAGTGTTAAAAAATAATTTAAGAAAAGTCAAGATATTAAAGGTTTAAAAGTGGATGAGTGGGCATCCATTTGCTACTACTCATAATTTTTCCAGTTTTCAAAAGCATTTTATGAGTGTTGGTAAAGTCATGACCCTAACATTTTCTAAAATTAATACAAAATGTTATGCATGCTCTAGAACTGTACTTTTGACAGAAATAAAATGAGAGTTATGAAGGTATTAAATTTCATTTTTGCAAGTCTTTATAAACCTTTCATCAAATACTCACAGGAGCTTAAAATGAATATAAATTCTCTTTAACAAAATATTTTAGTGAAATGTTGGTAAATGCTTTCTACTGTTTTTGAACAAAGCTGGCAAAGGGATTTTCATTGTTACAAATATTAATGCATAGAACCATGGGAGAGGCACTTCTATAATATGAGATTAATTTTTCTATTATTCATAAATACTGTAGTTATGATGCTTTAATATATAATTGCATTTAAAAAAATTTAAATCTATTTTCTAAGAAAATATTTTAGGTAAGGTAGACTGGTTTTACATCCCATTCTGTTACTGTTAAACTAACAAAATGAAGGTTCTCTAAAAGATTATGTAACACAAAAGAGCCCATAAAATCAAGTATTTCAGATATATAGGACACCAGCAAATTAAAGAAGATGTAATTTTTCCTTTTTCATGGTCTATACTGACATGCCTTTAGCTACAGACTAATGTCAAAGAAATATTAATTCCTCTGTAATGTCTCATACTAAAATACTGCAGTAGGATAGGATATGTTAATCACTTTGCATTTTGTTATTCTAACATTAATTTTGAATGCAGTTTTGAGATGTATATTTGTTCAACATGCATCTTGGAATGAAAGAAATTTCTAACTTGTTAATATGGTTTATCAGATTTTTATTTTTTTTTTACCAGACTACTTTCTAGACAGACTGTTCTTTGATTTCTAAATCTGAAAAGACAGAATTGCATATTGAAAATGGAATTGCTCAAAAAAATCCCTTTGGAAATAGTTGATAACTACATACTATCTAGCATAAAACCCCATAGTGTGAATAGAGCTATAGAATCAAATCTCTGGAATGTCACAATTTGAGATGACATTAGCAGCTACAAAACACTTAAAACTCAGATATATGTGCAATTTTACAGATTACATGACCTTGCTGTCTCATGGGGTAGACCAGGAGGAAAGTCAGATAGGTCAGCACAGTGGTCACAGCTGTGTGTGGTGTGTGATCAGGGAGCTGGGCTGTGGACTCCTCTGGGTATCACTTTGGTGCCTTCTGCTGTCCCATCAGTCCTCCTGCCTCGAGCCCGCTCCTTGTGCACCCCAGGAGTCTATCTTCTCTCACCAGTGTTTGTCTTTCTGCATGTCTCCAACAGCACTTTGAAGAGCCTCTACATGTCTCCACAAGAGCCCATTCCCTCTGACTCCACAAGAGTCTATTCCCATACATCTCCCAGCTGCTTCTCCTCAACATATTTCCCCACATACTTCCTCGCCCAGGCCTCCCAAAGTGTTTCTCCCTGATATGTCTTTTGTGCCTTTCAGCTGTCCCTCTTTCCTAAATACATGTGAACCAGAGCACCTGGGGCTGCCCTGCCTGGCTGAAGTTTTGGGTGGAGTGGGATATTTACAGCAGTGTCAAAGTCAACTGGATCCTCAGGACCTCCTCCATTCAAAGCTCTCTACAGCTCCCAGCTACCCAAACCTGCCACTTGGGTCTGATACATGGACCTTTAACATCAGATTTTCCTTCCCTCACTTTTTCAAAGCTCACTCTCATAGTCTGCTGCTGAGATTCAACACTTTCTTGGTGGATGATCTTTTTCTTTGTTTCCACTATGTGTGAAATACAGACTTTTTCCTTACATTGGGCACGTTTATTGGTTTTATTGACTTGTAAACTAGTTACTTCCTGATCTGAAAAGGAAGGATTGTTTTTCTCTTGGGTTTCCTTTTTTCTTCCAAACACATAACTTCCCTTAAAGCACTGAGACAGTCTAAATTTTCACCGAGACAGTCTAAGAAAGTGCTTTAGAGCAAAGCATCCACAGCCAGAGCTAAAGTCAGGACAGGAGGTTGTATATTGTTAAGCTTGCTAGTATTATCAGGTATTTTGCAGATACTTAAGAGGGACATCTTGGCTGTTTTTCAGGGATAAGATTGATCTGGACAAATGCAGTGCTAAATTACTTTTTTTGTTTATATATATACATAGATACATACAGTTCATGTGTAAGATGTAATAAAAAAAGGAAAAGGGGAAAATTCTTGTTAGGATTTGACTGGAGGATGATATAACTATTCAATAGATTCTTGGTATTATGTTTCTATCAATATAAATAATATCTATTTCTTGATTATAATGTTATGAACAAGAAACTCAAATAAAATGAACACTAAACAAGCAGGATGTGCATTTCTCAAAAGTGTCCTTTCTTGCTCCTGATGGTTGTTTTTGTTCTGTTTCTATCAAGTCATCTGTTTTTATTTACTTTTTGATGTTTGGCTTAGAGAAGCTGTAAATGGCTGACAGGTTCTTTTTACATTTATTTAGATTCCAGTTGTGACTTTCCCTGTGAATTAGCTCGAGGCCATGATAGGGACCAAACCCATGAAATATAAGTGTTTTCTTAGCATTGGAGACCACCTTCTACAGAGATTATGTATAAAGAAAATTACACAATCAACAAATGTTCTACAGCTGACAGAAAGTTTAAGAAACTCTTACTGTTTGATGCAGCATCACATGCATTGTATAGATGCCTGAGTCTACCTATTAAAGAAAACTGAATTGTTCTATATGAAGCAGTTTTGCAATGGTTTTCTCTCTGTTTCCTATCTTTCTGACTCACCTGTTTCTTAGAGAGTCTTAAGACACATAAGCACATGGACTTTCCTTCATCTTTGTCTAAAACTCTTATTTATATCATGAGGATTTAAGCTGTGGATTGAAGATGTTAACTTTATATATCCGGAAGCTCATCAGCCCTTAAGAAAAGAGATTTGACAAATCCTCCCTACAGAATGACTGTGACATTCTAGTTCTGAGGTTTTACTCTAAGTGAAAAAGTCAGGAAGACATCTAATTTTTAATTAGTTCTCCCCATTTGGGAGATCATCTGATTTTACTGGCAGAATTAGCAAGTGAAATCACTCAAGAGCTGCCATGTAAATGTCCCCTACCCCTAGGGCCTCAGTATATTAAATGAGTACAGTGTTAACCCGGAAACATTATTATTGATTTTAAATGAGAGCAGCTTTGAAATCTGGAGGAAATCATTAAATTGAAATAATTATCTTGATTCCTTTCTTGATCACTGATAATGGAAATTAGACATGTAAATCTCTTTTAAGCATAAAACAGGACAATTTCTGTCCCCCTCCTGCATTTTACTAATTATAATAAAAATTTCAATTCATTCCAGACATATTGTATGCTGTTTTCTGACAAACAAGATGAACAACTTGCAGGATGTATCAGAGAATAAAAAAAGGCTGTAAGTCTTTTCCTTTTTTATTTTTATTTTAAAACTCTTTCTCTAACTTATACATAGTATGGCATTTTACTGAAACAATATAGAAAAAAATATTCTGAGATTGTGTGGTTAATTTTTCAAGTGCCATGTAAGTACTAAAATTCAACCATATTTCTGTGGCCAATTTTTAGCACTCAATTTGATAACAAATAAAGACCATTTCTGTTGTATCAATATGGAAGCTCATTTACTGCAAAATTTACAATGCTTATCTAAATTCTGAATGACTGCACCCTGGAGCCATACAGACAGCTGTCACATATTTAAAGCTCAGACTTCTAAAAGTTCTTCAGCTTGACTAGTCCTATAGAACTGCCATTCTCATGACCCATCCTTTTACTACTTGAGAACAAACAATGCCTAGGAACAAGCAGATATGAGTATCTATGCATTTCATGTATGAATAGTACTGCTAATACAAAAGGCTCACTTGAAAAGAAATAAGCATAAACAGTTAAATACTAAGACTAAAAACTAGTTAGTATAAAAAATCAGCAGTAATAATATGCATTTTTAACGTGTGTGTATACTTATACATACAGAAATGCATATGGATTCATACATAAGAATAAACTCATGGAATCATTGAGGCTGGAAAATATCTTTAAGATCACTGAGCACAGTAAGTTGTAGCAAGAATATCTGATAGAATCACAAAAAATACATTCAGGCATATTATAAAAGTATAGTTTTCCAAATTCCTTTCTATCTTTTACTGCAAAGAAAAATATGACATATGTCATCTTAAGATAATTACACACTTCTACAGACTAGCAAAAAGAGATCTTTATTTCAAAAATCCACTCAAAGTCAATGGGGACTGCATCTTCTAAAATCAGATAATTGGTATGCAAATCTATCACAATAATGGAGAAGACTAGTTTTAAATGTAATTTAAAGCAGTCTGAAAAGATAAATAAAATCAGAGGGGAAAATTTTTACATATTACATTTATTATCATAGAAAAATAGAAGAGATATATTGATTCTTCATGAAAATTTGCCATCTTTAGAAGTATAGAAAACTAGGTACTTTCACCAAGGAGAACCTCATCTAGTTTTGAAATACTCAGTGTGTTATTCCTTAGCTAGTCACTAATGACTTTAGAAGTAATGTATAAGCACAACATGGTGTAAAAAATGGTAATGAAATACAAAGAAAAGCAATGCATACATTTTTATTTAGCATAGATGTTATGATTTCACTTTAAAAAAAACCAGATTCAGTTAGAAACTGCATCACTTCTTAGACAGCTTTACTGTATATAGTCCTACAAAATTTAGGGAACTGTGACAATTTTCACTGCAATAGATTTTGGTCTTCTACTACTAATACATTATTAACACAGTTGATATTAATAAAGCAAAACACTTGAGGCAATTCTATCAAGAAAACTTATTATTTTCAGCAATAACTGCATCTGCTCTCAATCATCAAAATCAACACTTGTCATTATATAAAACACTACACCTAAAAATGGAAATTTGCTTCTAAGAACTATCAAGAAGGACATGAGAACTCAAGATTTGAAAGACTTCTGTTAAACAAAAGCAGAGTATTTGAAAAATGCTTAGAAATCAACCTAACTATATGGAGCCTGGAAAAATATATTACCCAAATAGAAAGGGATTCAATTCTATAGTGCTCTTGATCATGCAGTCATTTGCAGCTGCAGAATAGGGATGTACATCATTATCATTTTAATATTTCTAAGAATGCAAGTATGTATTCATACTGAAACCACACTCACTGGAATCTGTGAATTTAAACTTCTGGGACTTTCTTTCTATTATTTCTTTCCATTGTTGGAAAACTGAGTATGAAAGCAGTTTCTTTATCCAATTGCCAGATAATTTTGAGTAGCAAATAAGGTCCAAAACTGCAATATTTAGATGTCCCACAATGAATGTATATTTCTGCATATTTCTCTGACAACATAGTCCCTTCTGCTGCTTCTGTCAGATCCTTCTTTATGTTCTGCCAGATACAGAACTTAAAGAAACCATTTTGGCAACTACTTTGCCAATAAGCTTCCCTGAATAATGAGTTGGTGAAAAATATGCTGGAAGATATAAAGATCTTACATATATCTATCTATCTATCTATCTATATATATTTACATATATATATGTCCTGGGAAATAATTCCAGTAATAAGAACCAATATCTGCCTGATTTATAGGCCAGACAATATGGTTTTATACACAGAAATGGGATGGTTAGAAGTAATGACTTTCCTTCTCACTTAATTTGGAACTTTTCTTGTCTTTTTCTGTTATGATTTCTCAGAAAGTTGTTATCTTATGTCCCTAGAAAAGTATACGTAAGAATTACCCTAATGGAAAGAGACATTCAGCTATGAGAGGAAAAGAATAAATTAATCTCCAGACAGATGGAATTCAACAAGGTATAATCAAAGAAATGTCTTGAGCAGAAGCTGTTTCAAACACTTGAAATGTACAGTAGAGTGTGCCACTGTGTGTCCTCCACCTTGCTACTACTGGTTCTTTGGCATTTTTGGGTTACTGATTTTTATTCAATTACATCAATTTCAGCCGAATTACGTTTTATGAACCATGGCTATGTTGCAGGACTCAAATTGTTATACATAGGTATATTGTACCCACTTAAATTGCAGACTAACATCCTGAGAATAACTATATAGTGAATCTTGCTTTTTAAGTAGGTAAAAACCTTATGATTTGCAAGTACTATGAATAAATCATCTAAACTCGCTGTGTGTCTCTCTAGCTCTGAATTGCCGCAGAAGTACTTTGGTGTGAGCTCCTTGGGAATCTGCCTTTAAACCAGCATGTACATCCAACAAACCATATAATAGAGTATAGTCTGAGGAGGCCCCCATAAAGCATCGGTACTTTCCAGCCCGGATGCATGGATCTGTGTATCAGCTTGTATATCATGAGTGTGGCTAGCAGGTCAAAAGAGGTGATTCTTCACCTCTACTCTGCTCTCGTGAGAACTCACCTGGAATACTGCATGCAGTTCTGGTGTCCTCACCATAAGAAGGACATATAACTGCTGGAGCAAGTCCAGAGGAGGGCCTGAAGTTGATTAGAGGAAGGCTGAGGAAGTTGGGGCTGTTCAGCCTGGAGAAGAAAAGACTGCGTGGAGACCTCATAGCAACTCTGCAATATCTGAAGGGCCTACAAGAGAGCTGGAGAAGGACTTTGTGTTAGGAACTGCAATGGTAGGGCAAGGGATAATGTATTCAACCTGAAGGAGGGGAAGTTTAGGTTAGATATTAGAAAAAGGTTTTTACTGTAAGGGTGGTGAGACATTGGAACAGGTTGCCCAGGGACATAGTGGCTGCCCCAACCCTGGCTGTGTTCAAAGACAGGCTGGATGAGACCTTGAGCAACCTGATCTAGTGAGGAGCTGTCCCTGCCCGTGGTTCTGTAAAGCCCATTCCAACCCTTAAATTCTATGATTCTATGAGTCTATGATTGGCATAGTCAAATCTGTATGCCAGCAAGACATCTGAGACTGCACACTGTAGCTAATTTCCACAGTAGATATTGAGAAACATAATTAAAGCATGTTCAGTATCACAAAGTGTGAAAGGGTGAGAACGCAACAACAATCATACCTCTGCCACTGCAATGCAGAGAAAATATATCTACTTAATTAAAATGATCAAACTATAACCTGATGTAGATATTCATTTATCAGGATTAATTATAATATACAAATACTGTTTATAGCTACAAGTACACAACTAAGCACAACACAGTATAAAATTCAAATAACATGTCATTTGCAGAACCAGCAATGCCACCAGAAAAAACATATCAGTTGTCATATTTTATTAATCTTATGATAAACCATTGCTGCATTGTAATTAAATGAGCAAGACAGCCAACATCATTATCTGAGTTCCTGGGTTTTTTTTTAATCTCTTGTAACTTGGAAGTCCAATTATTTATGAGTACTACATTGTTTTACTGAATATGAATCATTGTAGGGATAGTGGGTTGAGTTATTCTCCCATATTATTACTCCAATATTGCAATGATTTATGCTAGGTATTAATTTTGCCATGTTTCATATTGTATCTATTTATATATAGTTATTGGCAAGAATAGCTAGCCCAATATTCCTTAGGTAATGAGCTATTAAGTTCAACAAGTGAACTTACAGAGCCCTTAGAAATAAAGCATTCACATCTACCTCTCACTCATGTCAGAGGTTAATAATTTCAAAAGCTAATAACTTCTATCTAACAACGGTAATCAATATTATTCTGTTTCATAAATTGAAATTAACATACAAAATTATCTTAGTAACATATATCAGTAGCATCCAAAATTTGGAAAAAATATTCTTCTCCATACCTGAAAAACAACTTTTTGAAAATTAAGACATCACAGAAAAGGAACCTAAAAACTTACATATTGTGAAAAGACAGCCCTAATTATTTTCATTACATAAATAAAACATGGAGATATAATCCAACAGCAGGTGCAATATCTTAAATGAACTTCATGTTGCAGTGCTAACTACAATTTGGATCAACAGCTATTAAAAGAACGTCTAATTCCTATATTATTGATTCTTCTTGCCAGGAATAAAAATTAGAACCTTCAGTCTGTCAGGGTCCTGTACATACCTCAAAAGCGCTCATCTTGCATTGAGGGGCACCAGATAAAAGACATTTTGCCACAGAATGTCTTTGGTATTACTATTCAGACATAGCTAACTAAACTATCACCCTATTCTGATTTTAAGTCTACAATAGGTCAAGTAGACACATCAATTTCTTCACTCAGTAAGAAAATAAATGAGTTGATTGGTTTAAATAGAAAACTTAAACCAGCTGCAAGAATAATTTCTAATAAGTCCTGGGAGACCTAGAGATAAAACCAAAAGACTAACAATAGGTGAAATACTGCACATATTACAACCAAGTAGAACCTAAGCTTAGAGGATAGTCCTATATGTTCTTGTTCTCAGTTAATATATAAATATGGGCCATAATTATTTTATATAAACCTCTCCATTCAAAAGTTACAATGGCCAATCTGGTGCTTAAATGTTAAGTATTTTCAAATGACTTAATTTTGTATACTTTAATCTATTCAACTGACTTAAGAGATCAGTTCTCACAGCAGATTTCTTTCTGGAAAGGGCTCTGCAAAGGATTTGGTTGAAATGGAAAGGATTGTGGGAGAAGTTATGGCACATGCATAAATAAACTAGTAACTTCAGTTAATGAATCACATGAACTTCTAACAAAAACACAATGTTTTGTCTAAAACTGCATTGATACGTGCATTGCAGAGTAAACATTCCTAGTTTTTAAGTATATTTTCATGGATAGGCAGAGAAATACATCTTTGCAACTCTTATACCAAACAAATTAAGATGCTACAAAGGATAGAATTAATCAATATGTGGATAGATAAATCATACAGCAGCTTATTCATGCTTTTCTATCAAGACAAAGAAACATTTTAAATCATGCTTTTCAAATTACAGCTTTATTCCACAGCCATCTATAGCCTGGAGAAGAGGGCATATGCAAAAAAAGACAAAATCAAAAAAAACACACAAACAAACCAGCCAACCAAAACAGACCAAACCAACCAACCATCCAAAACAAACAAAAAAAACCAAAAGTAGATTTAGATCTGCAAGGAGAGGAAGAAATCTGATCTACATTTACTATACCCAAATAAACTTCAATGTGAAAGGGAAACAAAACTCTTCTTGCTGTGCTCTGTATCTTAAGAAGAAGGACCGTTAATCATGCATGGAGGAAACTGCCTCCCTAGGGATTTATATTGTCTAAAGAGTAACGGCACTGAACAGATACTTCTCACTACTGGCTAACTATTGGCTTAGCATTCAGCACTCAACTATATCAATTTGTTTAGGAAGCTATTAGTCTACCAAAAATGACTGGGACTTCAGTCTACAATGAACACATCTGAAAAATAGATTTAAAAATGAGGTGCTGCAGTGCCTAAATTCCTTTACAGATCTAATCTCATATCAATTTCACACAATACACTGTTTATTTCTATCTATTGATGGAAACTTGTTTATTATAGCAATACTTTCTGAATAGTATGCTTTACTGTTTCAAAATGAGCTATTCATAAACAAAGTATATCAAAAGTAATTATGTGAAACAATAAATTCTGGAACTGCAATAGAAGATATTTTGGCTTTAACATAATTGAACTAATTTATGTCATGAAATTGGACTGATATATTTTGGAGCACACAGCCTTAATTGCTTCCAGAGAAGTAAACAAAGAAACAAACCAAATATTCATGCAAAAATAGATACCTAATTTACCCATGCAGTCTGGTAAAAGAAGTAAGAGACCTAACAAATATGACATAGCTGGATGAGAGCAGGAAAAGGGATCTGAGCTCTGAGAACTCAGAAGGCAGTCCTGCGCTCTGTGGACTATAAAACTCTGGATAAATTATCTTTGAGGATCATAATGAGAAACGTTTGTATGGCAGAAAGATATATTATTTATATTATATGTTATTAATTCAAATTTCTATACAGGCAGAGTAAATATTTACTCAGCTCAAACACAAACTAAAAAAAAATAGAATTGGGTGCTTTTGTATGATTCTGTGTCATTTTATTACATACTAGGCTAACATATTGCAAATTATTATCCTGTTTTTAATGAAAAAGAAAACCTGAAAAATACTTCTGAAACCTTGTGTCCAGACTTTTTAATGTAGGTAAATCCATAAATTTCAAATTAAGTTGAAATTGGAGGAAGGTTCTATAAATCTTCATTAGTGAACTCATGTCCAACTCTAGCAGAAGACAAACATTTTGTGAAAATATTTCTTCTCTCCCTCATGTCTTCTGACACCTTCTTTTCTTCCAGTTTCTTCCATCATTTTGCCAGAGTACTATTGTCAAAAAAGTACATGAAGATCGAAAAGAACCTTTAGCACAACAGAAGAAACATAACAACTGCCAAATCAAGTGTAGGTTTGGGATTTTTTTCTTCTTTTGTTTTGTTTTTACTTTTCCTTCTTGACCATTCTTCATTTTACTTCTCAGTTTCACTTGGCCAAAGCTAGTCCATGTGTGATGCTCTGCAGGGCACATCAACAAGTCAGATTTCTATCACCCAGCTAGCTTTCTGTCAAGGAGGAATAGTATGACATGTCAGGCTAATGGTGTTAGTCTGTGCTTCAGTAATTTCTGTTGGACATTAGCTTCATTGAATTTTAAAGTACGTTTACCTGACTTGTTTGACCAGTTGTTCTTTCTAGCATCTATATAAATCCAAACAGATAGGTTAGTCAATTGCTAGGTAAAGAAGTACTGACAAGGGAACTTAGCAGCTGCACTGCCAATCCACCCTCAAGCACATATGGGACTCAGACATCACATTTCTGTCTGTTCATATAATACACTTAGTTCAGCTAAGAGCAAACAAAACATTTAAGAATTTATGTTATGTAAGCACACAAACAGAATGCACAGGCAAGAAAGAGACTTCTACAGGTCCTGAATACACTACAGCAAGAATAACCTAAAATAGTACATTAAGAAAACCCTAACAAATAGGCACTAGCTAATGAAATATGTCAAATATAAAACAACAGTAATAACCAGTAAAAGACAGGTGTCTTTATGTGTCTTATGCAGCTGTCACTTGAGAAGGACACAGGGACTCTGTTATAGCTGTCATATGTGACATATCACTTTGAATGTCAAGGCAACTGGATAGTGCCGAGTCTTACCATTGACTAGAATGTAAAGCACAGATTTAGCTTTCA
Source organism: Acanthisitta chloris (assembly GCF_000695815.1). Classification (NCBI taxonomy): domain Eukaryota; kingdom Metazoa; phylum Chordata; class Aves; order Passeriformes; family Acanthisittidae; genus Acanthisitta; species Acanthisitta chloris. The sequence continues at coordinate 15,809 of NW_008654287.1, read as the reverse complement.
AAACCACATGTAATATCTAAGTGCACACAATATTTAGTGTGTGCAGTCTGGAGCGAATTCCCACTTTGCATGACACTATGCCTCCTATATCATATGTTCTTATCAATTTCTTTCTTCTGGCCACAGAACTATCCATTAAAATCTGCCTTAATACCTAAACTACATTTGAAAAGGGACCTGAAGACTGTACACAGGAACTAGAGAGTATTGACTATGCATTTGCTCTGTTTGTGAGCAGCAGACCTAAAGACTTTAACTGTGAGAAACATTCAGAGGAGGATCAAGTTCCATAAAACATATGTACAGAAACTCAGACCTACTGATGCGCTAGTTCAACACTTTTAAAACATACAAATATCTTTTGGAGTTTAATGCACAAATAAATAATTAAATTAACAAGTATGTTTCAACTATGTTTTCTTTCATAAACAAATAATAAAATACAACACAGCTAAAACAGAGGTAATAATCTTAAATTCTCAAAGTAAAACTTCAGCAGTTGCTGGTAATTTTCTTTATAGTTAAAATGGAGAGCACAGAAGGAATAATCAATACTTCTGAAACTGGAATTGACTTTGAGTGCACTTTTTAATTAACTTCTTAAATCACAGGTTGCTCTTAATAACATTTTAACATAATGAAATCTTTTATTGTGTTTGTAGTGTTCACAAATGTAGACTATTTTTTTAATTAGCTAAAATCTTTCATTGTCCTACTTGATGATGAATCTTCATACAGAAAAATAAATGCAGTGGACTGCAAAATTGTCAAGCACAGCTTTGTAACTAACTTTTTCTCCCTAAACTTTATAAGGATCATTTAAATGAAATGTAAATGCCTAACAAAATCTGAAAAAATAATTTTTTATTCCTTTTGTAGTAAGAGAGATGTTAAAGTATGTTTTTACAGTAAGATAATTTTCAGTGAGAAGATAATGTCAAAGTTCATAAAGAAACAAGTAAAACATGACATTATAACGATGATGCTCTAAATATGACAACATAGAAGTAAACTTTCTATTTACGGCTAGAGTTTTCGAGAAAAGGTTAGAGCAGTTATTTGGCATCTCTCAATGCCAAATACTATTAGTGGTGTTACTGGAAAAGTTACCTGACTACAGGTATGCTAGGAAGAGTGGAACAAGAGTGATAGGCACACTGCAATTTGTGCTGTCATCAAACTTTTATCATTGGTATTTTGGTCCTACTCATTACCTGTGCTAAATGTGTAATAAAAAGACTGTATTCAAGTGTCCATAGACATGCAGATTGGCTTGAAAGAGATGTGAAGTTACATAAAAGGTGGAATCTTGTTAGGGCTGCAAGACCATGACTATGCTGCTGGCTAGACCCTGCCCCGAGATAAAGTTAACTGAGCAGAATATGGCATTGCATGGGAAATGGCTGCATGTGACAGATAACAGTATGAGAAGCTGAAATAAATTACAGAGACTACCACAAGGCATGGCCTGTGATGCAGAGGAGGTTAGGCAGAATCAGCTGAGAAATGACTGAACTTCACGGGTAATTGGAAGGAAAACTCAGGACCTTCAGGATGGCAGTATCTTGCAGGCCAGCAGTGACAAGGTAACCACAGCAGCAATGGCCTACAAGGCTGAGGGTAGCTAAGCAATGGTCATAGAAATACCCAATTTGGATAAAGAAGTAGCAAAACTGGGATCAATAGGGAAGGAGCAATTGAGGGCAGCTGGGAGAATACTGGAGTATAGAAAAGAGGTGGCAAAAACACAGTCAAGATCAAGGAAAAGCAGTAATAAGGTATGTTAATGTTGAAATTGATGCGGCCTGGTTGTACTCTCTGAGCAGTTCTGTACCTGATCACCGTAGCCTAAATCAGGACTGTAAACAAAGCCTGTTGCTCTGAGCATAGCACAGGAGTCAGTCCTGCAGACAAGATGCCTTGGGCTGGGTTCTCTCCCTGGCCAACAGGGGCACACCTGGACAAGCAAATCAACAGGATCTCCACATGAGGTCTCATTCCTGACAGCATCCACATCTGTCCATAACTTCTAACAAGTATAAAATGTTGACAAAAACATTTCCATGCAATGCATGCAACTTGGATTTCATCTTTTTTAGCTGCAGATGTAATCCTAAATAAGAAAAGGGCATTCACTGGAAAAGTGATATCAACATTTATTGATTCAGAGAGGTCAAAGTAAGACTTAAATTATTTTTCAAAATTATTACTATTCATCGTTTAAGATTTCTTCAAGCACAATTAACAAGTTGTACTTTTATTAGTACCAGAATGCTTCTTTCTCTGACTGACAAAACGACAGATGCGAAACAGGCAAAAGGTAGACATCAAAGACTGTGCATGCACATGGGATGGATTAAATTGCTAAAAAATGTTGCCTAAGATCTGAGACACTTCGTTTCCAGTACATGACGAAGAACTTGAATTAGCATCTTGAATTCATTGTGCTTAAACGTCACTTAGTCACCTTAATATTTGGTAATACATGCATACATATATATCACACTGCTGGACTGCCACACTCTCAAATGGTATCAACAGCAAAGCTATAAAACATAGATAATCTACTGTAGTACAAAGACAGAAAATTCTGTTCAAAAGCATTCATTAGATTCCTTGTTCAGATTGGATTTATTTTTTTCATGGAGTCTTTATGATCTACATGGAGAACTTTCAATATTCACTGCATCCTTCGGAAAAAATACAGAATAATTTGTAAAATATGCAATTTATTGAGCTGAGAATCAAGTGCTACACATTGTAGAATCTACTGCTCCAAGAAGACTAAATATTTATTAAATTGTTATCAAGTAAACTTCAACAGAGCCTAAAATATTCTGCATTCCTTCTGTCCCTCCCTCTCTAAATCATAAAACTTCTGTGCAAAATGCTTGTGTCATAATTTTTTATTAATCTAAAACCTTTTTACCTCATTTACCTTAGATTTATATGTCTACCTCCACAGAAGATACTACATTTTGGGAGCAACATATGATGAAAGCTAAGAAGGAAGAACACAACCTTTCAGAAGGAAGCAACAGAAATCTACACCATTGATAATTTCTCAATTAGAAATTATTAAATATGGAATTAAGGAAATGAAAATTCCCATCTCATCTTCTATGGATTCATCCTCCATTTGTAGTATTATGAATTTCATTAAGAACTGGGTCCTTCAGAAATTTAGTATATTCAATAAAAAAGTAAATCTATCAAAACATGGAACATGGAGCATTTAAAATTTCCTACAGTACAGAACAGAGGAAGAAAGGGCTAATATCTGATCAAATTATAGTATGATATTTAAGAGATGAAGAAGGAAGAGATAATATACAGACAGATTTGAAAAAAAATACTGTATAATCTGATATAGTTTCAGTATAATGAATAAGAATTTTAAATGTGCAGGCAAAGCACTCACTTAGCAACCTATTATTGGTTTCTTTTTCCAAGTGGGCATGAGTCACATTCATTAAAATGGTCATATTTCAGCAACTCTGACATTGATAGATAGATTTCAAATGTATCTTTGAAACAGTCCCTTCTCTTGTCAAGATGCTGTGAAAGTTACAGCCTCAGTGGCACTCTACAGTTGACTGCTGCAGGCATAAATGAATGAGTGCATGAATGGTGACAGTGACTTTGGAATTTATAAGTAGACAATGCTTCACAAATTAATTCTTCACCTTGAAGAAATGCCTTGTACAGCATTCTAGCTTACATTTTTTGAAAGGAAAAAATTAATTATGTGGGAGAACTCCAAAATCAATGCAAAAGATGTGGACTTACATGTAGATAATGTTTTTTAAAACATTTTCAGCATATTCCATCAAATTTTGAGTTTTGTATTTGTGGTCTTATCAAAAAATATCCTAGACAGTTTATAACCTACCTTACAAAAAGAAAATTAAAAAATATCACACCATAAGCACCACTGTAATTTGGTCAAAACCTCATGATGGGGCTTTCAGTTCTGAAACTCTTTCATGAAGATGCCTAACTTATATATATAATCTTGATCTACCTCAGCTCCGGTAGACAACACTTTCAGTTAAATCCTTTCCTTAGTTATTATTTTATATTTCTACCGTCTTTAGGTTTTCTGGCCATCAGGATTCTTCATGTGGGTGTGAGTCCTTATTTTCAACACAATGATACTCTTATAAATACTGCAGGTGCAACTGAGATACTGATTCAACCTCAAAATTTATTGAATCTAGATACACATTCAGGTAACACAGGTACAGTACTAGTGCTTGAAAATTTTCTTTTCTGCCTTCACTGCCTTGCTTGTCAATTGTATTGAAATGGAAAACATGAGGCAAATATATCGTTACTTTCCATACTATTTACGTCAATAAAAATGGATGCTATATTGGGGTGATTTCCAAGAACTGTTTACTGCCAAATGTTAATGAATACTAATTTAATTTTAATCAGGATGAGATTTCGCACTAATTCCAATTAAAAGGAACACATTTTTCTCTTGCCAAGAGATAAAGCCTGCCCTCTATTTTGAAACAACTCCCTCCTTCTCCTGTCACTACATGCTCCTGTAAATATCCCATTTTCATCTTTCTTGTAGGCTCACTTCAGGTATTGGACGATCACAGTTAGATCACCCTGAAGCTGCCTCTTTTCCAGGCTGAACAATCCCAGTTCTCTCAGCCTTTTCTCATAGGAAAGGTACTCCATCCCTCTAATCATCTTCATGGCCCTCATCTGGACCCACTCCCACAGGTCTATGTCCTTTCTGTGCCGAAGACCCCCGGGCAGGATGCAGTACTCCAGCTGTGGTCTCATGAAAGCAGAGGGGCAGAATCACCTCCCTCGACCTGCTGGTATTGCTGTTTTGGATGCAGCCCAGGATACTGTTGGCTTTCTGGGCCAGTAACAGCTCCTCACCTTTGTCTCCTATTAGTTAACACTGACAACTTCCAGAGATTGGTTCATATCACCTTGGACAGCTGTTTCAGATAAATACAACAAGTCCCCTTTGAAAACGTCATCTTCCTCCCACTCATTATGAAGCAAACTCATAGATCAGTTGAAGCGCAATCAGAATCTAAACTGTATGGCAACCAGTTGCACAGCTGAACAATAATATAGAAGCGAAAAGTCAGGGGGCTTGATTACACTCATGGATGCAAGAGAACAAGGGAAAGATTTTTACTCCTGATAGTCTGCAATGCCAAACTGCTAAATAACTACTGGCTCCTTTTCGCACATCTGTCACTTGCTATCTTCAAGACTAATCTATGGCTAAGTTTAAGCAGCCTTTCTCCATTTGGTCACTGGGTCATTCCCTTGCCTTCAGGATGTTAACACTAGTGAGGATAGCCATGGAAAGGCACAGGAAAAATCTAACCAAGAAGGGAAAACATATTGTCAATTTATAGGAAGCAAAAGGATAGCCAAGAGCGAGCTGAGTCATTACTTAAGGGGTACCAAACACTATTGATGTTAGGAAGGATGAAGTGGTTTACACTCATGCTCCAGTTTTCATTAAGGAGGTTATGGACTAATGGACATCACGCCGTGACAGAATAAGGAAAAAAGAGTTACTAAGATCTAGGTGAGATGAGATTTTGTCAGGTTGATGAAATTTTCTACAGAGTACTTAGAAAAATGGCTGAAATCTCATGTTAGCATTACGTTTGAGAACACAAAGAGAATAAATGATCTTTCAGAAAATAGCAAAGGGCAAAAATATTTTTTTTAAAAAGGAGGAAAAATGCCACAGTTTTCTAGCTCCAGTTGATGAAGAATATGTTAGTACAAAGATATGGAAGATCAAAAGGTGTTTATTGTCAGCCAATAAATCATGCCATAATAAACAAATTTCATTCAATGGGGTACCTCATCTCATTAGTATGTTAGAAACAATAGGTATTTCATATAGTCCCTGGTACTATTTTCTTAAATGACCTAGAAAATTACAGTGAAGAAAAATCTGCTTCAAGGAGAGTATATAAATGGTCAGAAGACTGTACTCAGCTGTTATTCATTACACACAGTAATACAAGAAAAAATCCTAAGCATGTTTACATATGTATTTGTATTTACTTCACTATTGTTCAATACATTTATCATTTTATCACAGAAAATAGAGTATACCATTCAATTTGCAGATCACTTCAGACAGCACTAGGCTTTGGAGACCACATTAAAATTCAGTCAGTCTTGTGAAACTGAAGTGGTTTGTATTCCAAAAGAACTGCAAGCAGAATGTTTGCTGATAGTAATGCACCTTTAGCTTAAAAGAATATGAAAGATTGCTGTTGGCTTCACTTAAAAACTACATCCTGATAGTCTAACTGCACATGCAAATATTTGGAGCAATTAAGAAAACTGTCACGATGGAGAGATGGGATGCAGCTTGATGCAAGCAAGATGTCCGTTTATTGTTGTTTCTCACAGATACTTATAGTTTTCTTGGCTTAGCGTGTTCTCTGTCGATTCCCTTATTCTATACATTAGGTGTACACCAATTGGTTAACCTAAGGCACAACAACTTGTTACATGTCTTCTTCCCCAGTAACATCCCAGCAACTTCTTAACTCGTGACTGGTGAGCCAGCACGCAGGCACTTTCTGTTCAAGGTTCCCATCTCCACGCCTACTCCTCCTAAGGCCTTTGGGCAACAAGTCCTAACACATCCCCTGACTAGCCCAGACATGCTGGAGCCTTGCTGAGAGCAGCCAGGCCACTCCCCACATCTCCCCCTTCCTGTTGCACAAGGAAGATTCGTTTTATGGAGTCTTCCATCAACCTTTGTAGACACTGCAAGAAACAGGGGAAAAAGATTAACAAGAGAAGAAGAACAATCAAAGCATAAACAACTGCTTTAACCAAACTTTTTTTACTATCCTAACAGCCCTCAGGAGATTCGCCCATTTGCTGCTCAGAGGGATGGTCCTGAGGATGATCAGAGTCCTCTCCAGACGGTTGTGGTAGTGATTCATGGAAAGGACACACGTTCTTTGCTGGAATCCACCTAGGGCCTTTCTCTGTGGAAACACAAGCATAGCCTCTGCCCCATGTTATAAGAGGGTAAGGTCCCAAAACCTTACCTGTTTCTGGGTCCCGAACCAACACTGGAGATTTAACTCTTGCCTCAAGTGAGGTATTTGTGTTAAAATGTCAAACTATCCAAGGATTGTTATCTAACAAAGAACAATTCAAAAAGTTAAAAACATACAAAGCTTTCTGTAACCTTTCTTCAGGAGTGGCAGTCCCTACTCCCCCTTTCTGTTGTTGCAGTAAACGTTTTAAAGACTGATGAGTTCCTGTAATAAAGCAAATAGTTGAGAATGTGAGACATCATGTAATACAGATGCTTCGCTCGCTCAACAATTCCTGCAACATAAACTCAGTCAGTGATCATGTTAAGTGGTGTGAACCACCTTCGAAAGGCTTGAACAGCTGCAGACAGGTCCACTACTTGGGGAGAGCCAGGAACAGTTTCTGTGTCTGAGTCCTGATACACCATCCTAAGTACTTCCATGGAGGTATTTTCTAAACCTTCTCCGTCACAATACAGAGGCCTGCCAAGCTGATGGCAGCCATGACAAGGGCTACAGCTTTCTCCATGAC
>NW_008654287.1:0-8051 GCF_000695815.1 Acanthisitta chloris | reverse complement strand
GCTGCCGCCAGCCATGACAAGGGCTACAGCTTTCTCCATGACCCCGTTGTGCTGTGCAGCCACTAGGATGTCATCCATGTAATGATACAATAGGACACTGGGCATTGCAGTCCTAACAGGACTGAGTACTTTCATACCACTGATCTCTGCAACAGGGCTTGCATGTTAACACAAGGAACTGAAAAAGCAAATTTAGGAGAGTCATCTGCATGTAGTGAGATATTAAAAAAGCAGCCTTTTAGATCAATGACAGTTAAATGTCACTGCCAAGGAATCATGGCAGGGGACGGGAGTCCTGGCTGGAGGGCTCCCATGTCTTCCATAGCATCATTAATTTTTCTGAGGCCATGAAGCAAGCGCCACTTGCTTGTTTTATTGCCTTATACTCAGTGCTGAATAATTCTTTTGAAGAAAGAACGTATTTCTGCAAGAAATACTGTAACTACTTGCCGACATTTTTAATGAGTTATCTGATTGTGATACAAGATACAAACCAATGAAATGCATTGAAAATAAAGATTTCATTGGTATTAACAGTTCCTTTGATAGTTACTTTAAAATTAAAATGGCCGTCAGAGAACTCCAACAGTATTACTACATGTGTATTTCTTGTCAGGATTCCTAGAAAGAAAGATTCCTCTATCTAACTATTAAGTCAGAAGCTGTACAAACATCCATCATTTCCTGAAAACAACCGAAAAACTTTATATGACTCTGCAATCTAAACTTTTCAACTAAATTTACTAAGGCATTTGATACAAGCAATGAGCATCTCAACTATAATTAGAAAGTTTTATTTTCATGGAGAAAAATTCCCTTCCTAATCCAGAATTATACAATTTTTCAGAGTCCGGGATTCTGTCTACTGAGACCAGAAAAATACGGAAAGTATAGGGCACTAGAAGCTTAATGCCAGATAACAACTCAAGAAAATATACCTCTGTGAGGACAGCAGTCTTACATACCATGAGACACACTGGAAAACAGGGAATGCTTTTCCTGTGAGTTTTCATAAGAAATTAGAGTAGTAAGGCCAGGAAGCTATACACAAAGGACAATGAGACTTCGAGGTGAAGAAAAATTGAGGAAATGTGATCGTGTTACTTGCTTTAACACTTTGCATTAGACATTTAAAGAGCAACAAGATTTACAGTTTGAGTAGTTCTATGTGAATGAGATGATGAGAAATTTTTAGATTACTTATCTTGACTTAATTACAGAACTTTTGCTTGTATTTTTCAATTGCAAATCAAAAAATACAGGTTCATTTTTGACACTAATAGATGTTAATTGCTGTTCTATAGTTCAAAATATTTTACTCTAATTTTGGGCTGCAGAAGGAAAATGTTCATTTAGAAATCTATACAACAATAATACTGTTAGATGGTAGGATTTTGTTCTTCACTTTATTTCTGAAATAGCAAAACTTAAATATAGAATTATACGATTACATGTGTTACTACCAATGTTAATCTCAGCAACTACATGATATCCACCTATGTATTCCTCAAAATAATACTGTCTATATATAATGTAGTGCAGTTGAAATGTGTTTGTTTCTTCTTACTATTTTTCTACTCAGATTACCAAGACTGTAATTTAGAAGGTAAATAATATCAGACAAGATTATTTAAAATAATCTAGTATCCTGTTAATGAGACAAAGGCTTTTGATTTTAAAAATTAAATTCTATAGGGTATTAGGTTTTCCTGTAAAATAAAGCAACAAAGAAAATGTCAGATTTATTAAAAAAAAACCCCAAAACTTTCTTATAAAACAACCTATCCACAGAGAAAAAATACAAAGTATTTCATAAAAGGTTTTCAAGGATGAAATTTTTCTGAAAAATATTCTTTCGGAACTTCAAAAGAACCTATAAGCTGAAATATAAGCATCATAAGGTCATGTCTAGAACAGTAAACAAAATCTCCCAGTGCCTGTTCTCTGCCCTGTTCAGCCTCTGGGACTCAGGCCAAATGGCATGGCTTGATTTACTTCCATATGGCTAAATGCTCTTATCCTCTAAAATGCTGGCTATATCCAAAGTACCTACTGAGTATGTTTCCTGACATAAGCTAACTCCTGAACGAGTTTGCAAAATGCTGGTTTGTACCACCCAAAACCATCACAAGACTGTGATGCCTTCTCGGTATTGACCATGTTATGGCAGTTTACACTGGCTGTTTAATTGTCTCATTTAATACCATATATGTAGTGGTAAAATCCTAGAAATTTCCTTTTTATACAGCCTGTTTTGCAAACCATGGGTGTCTCTATTATTGTAATTTGCTAATATATAATATTTGAAAGAAGTTTTCACTTCAGATTATAAAATAAAAATAAACATTGAATAAAAGATCAGCATGAAACTGCATATTTTTGAACAGAACATGAAAGCAAACCAGCTCTAAGAAAATTCTGAGTCACTGAAAAAAACATGACAGCAACTATTATTGTATCTAGCTGAAAAAACTACCCTATTTGCTTTGCAGCACCAGAATTTCCACAGAGATTGATGTCAGTCACAGAAGCACCACTAGAAGTGTTAGTTTTAGATGAAAACAAAACAACAGTAATTTTTACAAAAATTTCTACCACTTAAAGTAGTTACAGCTTCTATGTGAATCAGCAAGTAGTACAGATGAGTGGCTTCCAAAATCTAAGGTCTAAGGATATTATGTGGAGTAAGACATAGGAGCTAAGTGTGTGCTCTGCCAGCCGTGTACTAGATGGAGTTCGGCTGATTTTCTTGACCATAACTTGGGAGAGAAGGCATGACACTTCTTTTAAATAAGGGTGATTTATAGCCAGCTTGGGAACTGCAAGTTAAAGCTGCATTTCTCAAGAGAACTGACACCTGTTACAGAGAAACTGTGGGAACTGATTTTAGAATTGAAGAACCTTAATAATCCTTAATTCCCCTACTTTCTGAAAATCAATTATTATTAAATTTCTCTGGTGTCATAATTTCATGTTCTTTAGCCTTAGTTTATTTGTCAATCTTTATACATGACAAATCATTTAGCATTTACACTTAAGTGAAATTTTCTGATCATTTAAGAACTGCTTTAAGGTATGTTTATAGAACTGCGTGTGATCATAATGAAATGGATTAAGAAGTCCCTCAAGCTAATGTAAGACAAGTGACTGTGCTCGTCTAGGCTCCTACAACGCAGAAAAGGTATCTGTTCAAATCTCCACTAGGAGTGATTCATATATCATTACTTTATCCAGCATCACTACAGAGGCACCGAACAACAACTACGGAGAAGTAATTTTCGTTACCGCCAGAAATAAATGCAGCTGGTCATGTCACCACACTTCCAGTAACCTAGCTGTGCTGTGCTAACTCATTTTTAAATTTGAGAAATAACATCATTTAACCTTTTAAGATATTGAAGGCAAAATCATTCTCGAAAGTTCAATCTCAGCTGAAAACTCACTACAAAAAGACATACATAAGCACTGACAAGTGAATCAGCTCTGGTTTGCTGTTTCTCTGGTTTTGTTATTCCTTTCTTGCCATTAGAAAACAACCACAGTAAGTGTACTCATATCTGCAGTATTTTTAATATGTCTATGCATCCTATTATGGGGCGGAAATCAGCTTAACAACTTGAAACTCCCCTTCCTGACTCACAGCAATGCCACAGCATTATATGTATACATTATAAACAACATAAGTTTAATTTCCCCCATTATCATCTATTCCCAGTGTTTCTCATTTTACTTATCGAAACAGACTCAGAATATATCTACATGTGATAAAGCTTGTTCAAGACTTTGTACACACCACAAGTTCAAAGAATAATTCTAAAACATCATTTATCTGCTTATCACTTACCACACTGCCACTTTCTGCACTGAGTTTCGATATCTCAATGGATGTTCAGCCCCATCAGTTTCTTTACTTTCTTTAGACTGAGTATTCTATAGTTCTGTTTCAAGGCGTCTTTTTAACACCCTCAGATTCTAGCTGAATGTATAATTAACCACCCACAAAATAAGCATATCTGTAGCTGATGTGCATGTTCATCCATTCATGCGAGAATTCCCATATTCAAGGAAGAATTGTTGTAAAACCATTCATTCTAGTACCACCCTTATCCAAAGCACAATGATGTCCATTTTTTGTGTGCTTGTTCTTATCAAAAATTAGTGTTTTCTGGATTAAAAATACATGACAGGATAAAATACAGTAACAAAATTACCCCCGATCCTTCTAATTTGTTGAGAGGTGTATCCCTTGTTTTATTAATAACTACTGTTCCACAGTAAACTTATATGCTCATCAACCTCATAGTCACTTGGTGTGTATCTTTTGCCTTTAGGTAATGTGGAGACTGATATAGACTAGGACTACTCATAAACCTAAAGGGTTTCTTTGCATGATGGTTCCTCTGTTGCTTGTTTCATTAATCAATAACTGCAACTACAAGTTAACTTTATTCCTGATCCACCAGTTCTCCCTGGGGTACAGGGTACAACATGTAAACAGCTTGATGTAAAACACTGGCCTAAAAGTAAACAGTGCTCCAAAGCTTTGCAATGGAAAGGAGAGAAAAAAAGGGTTAATACAATCTGACTAGTTTGGATACCTACTTCAAGGTTCTTCTCTTTGGAAGTGCTTTTTACTACTCAGAAGATTTACTGAAAGGATATATATCCCTAGGCCATTTTTCCTACAAAACATGAGCATGAGACTTCCTTAGGGACATGACTATGTGAATTTAATTCATTTGAAGAGCATTAGAAAGACAAAAACACAAAGAGAAAGTGTCAGGAATCTGACTCATAATGGGAACATAAAGATTAACCACTTTCATCTGTTTCCCTGACTAATAAAGAAAAAAAGCCATGAATACTTTCAAACAAAGTCTTTAAAATTATTCAACATTTGAGTGGCTATGAATAATGCAGGGAAAACAGGTTAGGTGACGAAGTTCTGAAATATAAACATTTGTTTAATAAACAAAATTACAATGTGATATGTTATGTTCCAGTGTGCAACCAAGAGACATGGGAAAGTTTACCAGTGATTACTGTAATTTTGGCTACACTTCATGGAACATGCAAAGTACAGATGGAAGGCTGTTCGACATCAAAATGTTTCCCTTTGACAACTCAAGAAACACGTGTCATTTCATAGTTCTGTTCAAGTGTTTATGTCAACCGCACATGAGCAGATTAAGACATATCTGACTGGTAAACTAATTATTTTACTGCAATTCCTACCAGAAAGAGCCCTATGACTCCAGTAGAGAAACATGTTTTCTTCTCCTGGATGAAGAAGCAAGTCTTAGACAACCTACAGGGATAAATTAATCTTTTTCTGTACCAGACATTTCAACTGAAACTTGTCATGCAATAATCTAGAATATGTTCTTTGCCTCACTGGCATATGTCAAAAGTATTCACAGGGAAACATGAAGATACGAAACTGTGAAAACTTAAGTAAACCAAACTGTTTAATTCTTTTATTTCATGCTCAGGAAACCAATTTATTAATTAACTATATATACATGGACAATGACTACTTCTTCAGTGCAGCTTTTTTTTTGGGGGGGTAGGTCTTGTTTACTGTACACTGACAAAATAATTGTGGATATGAATTAACATAATCAAGAGAGTTTTACAGATTTCATTTTATGACAGACAAGTGTTCGTTCATCTTCGTGTAGGAGAAATCAGGTATATATACCAAATGAATGCAACTTTTACTGCAAAAAAATATTTATGCACTAAAATATAAAAGAATCAAGTAAATGCTAAAAAGCATGCCAATGCCTATACATGATATACTGAAGAGCTGAGATTTTAATTATTAAAAAGAAAAATCCAAGAATTTATTTCAGTTACTGACAAATAAAAACTTATGAATAGCAAATAACGTAAAATATTTTTTACTTTTTTTCCTTGTTATTGCTTGATAGCTTGTACTGGATGATAAAAAATCTGAATCTCTTTCTTAGGTGATACTGTAATATATATTCATTGAATGACCTCTGAAGTGTATTTAGAAAAACAATTTTGTTGGAATGTATTGCCATTCATATTTATCTATGTAGCTGAAGTAAAGACAGAACATCTAACCTATCAACCGTTCACATCAAATGATCAACTTAAATATTAATGCAGATTTTGAAATTACTACGATTTGTATTATGGCAAGGAAATGATGTAGTTCTTCTCAAATCAGAATATATCTGAATTGTCCTAATCAGGTAAGCAGTATTAAATACAGAAGAGATAGCATACTATGTATCCACATCCTTTAAAACTTCGAACTAGACACTAAGTAACCATTATTCACTAGAGATGATTTTATACATACTGTCATAAGAGATGCATTTCTAGAGTCTCAAAATTGATGGAAGTTTTACCTGTCCTATTCTAGATAAAAATTTTAGGCTTTTCTTCCTGCTGCTGTCCCAAGCAGCACATAGTCACTCAGATCAGTTCCTGAATAAAAATAAACTGTCTCTTCTGTTTGCTTTACAATGGCTTTTGCCTTTTATCATTGAATACTGAGAGCAAAATTGAGGCACTAGAGAGTTTGCAGTCCAGCTGTTGTGGCATAAACCAATATTTAAAATGCACAGTGCCAATTTTTCTTCCTTTGAAAGTAGGACTTTGTGCCCTGAATTCTTGTTCTGTTAAATCCAAAACTTTATCAGCGTTAAACACAAACTGGGTTGTACCCAGAAGCACTATTTCACTGATAAACTAAATAAAACAGTAATACACTTCAGTCATAAAGTAAATAAAACAGTAATAAAATTGCTAATTAATGTTTGATTTCTATGTTTCTCTGGAGGAATTTTCATGCTACAATGTTTTACAAATGAGGAGTTAAAACATTCCAGCTTGAGGGAAAGAATTTTTTCAACTTTATTTCTTGATTTCACAGAGGTAGTATAACAAACTTTTGATAACTCGTGAGTGCGTGGGTAAAGCTGGCCAGTGCAAAGATTATGGGAGGAAAATGAAATCTTTGTCATCATTTTCCTAGGGATAAATCTACTTCTAGAATACTACTTTCTAAGGTACAGGTGAACTGCAGGCATTCTGTGTATCAACTTATTGACAGCAACTCATGCGGATTTATGAGCTAGCAGGAGATGATATGCAGTTTTGCCCCTGTAGTCCACTCCTACGTTTTGCCATAAAGCTTTTAATTCTGTAATTATGTCCCAGATGGAGTGTACTTTGTGACACTCCTCCCAAGTGGGCAGATGTTCCTAAGCAGGTTTCTTCTGTTGTGATGGAACCTCCCTTGGGCTCAGCACTGTCAGACTGCATTAAGAGCAGATATAAAAGGTAAGAAGCAGATGTGTAGTGCTATTTCTGTTTGACACACTCTCCCTCTAGCCAATGTTTTCTACTGGTACAGCAACACTGAGCCAACAGGCTAATGAATGGAGCCTGCAGAATAAATCGTTAACCTGTAACCTCATTCAGTCTGCATGCAGTCTATTAAATCTGTACTCCTATGATTCACATTTTTGCATTTACTGCTGCTGATGTATTTGTTGTTTCACTTAATTTTGCTCCCATTATACACAGTGGCCTCAGAACCAAAATACCAAGGTGAGGAAACCTACACTGAGACAGAGAGAGGAGGAGGCTGTGAGGGACAGTTAGTGACCTTCCGACTTACTTGCACGAGGGAGCCTGAAGCATCTTTTTCCCTGTCTCTTCACACTGATGGCCCCAGAGCACATCTGCGTCATATGAAGGGGAGGGGGCGGCTTGGTGAGAGGCGTCGAGATAGACAGAAAATTGTATACTGAGGACCTTGACAGCCTCACGGGCGGGATTTTTTTTTTCCCTCCTACGTACAGTGTATATAAAGGACCCTCGATTTCTCTCTGTGCCAGCTCTCAGCCTTTGCCATCCCAGATAACAGCAGGCATAGGACTCCCCAGACAATCAGAACGGGAAGGCGAGAGGTGGAGAGAGCCTTCCCGGTGACTTCTTTCCCTCTGGCTGCACTCGGTCACGGAGCTCCGAGACTGAGAAGTGCCACCTGCCTCCCGCCGCCGCTCCGG
>NW_008654286.1:42169-60103 GCF_000695815.1 Acanthisitta chloris | reverse complement strand
GTGAGAAACGCGGAGCGCGCAGGGGAGGGGGAAGGGATATGCACCTAAGAATGCTGGAGAAGCTTGTTGGAGCATCTTCCCTTAAACTCAGACAAACACCCCAACCACAGGACGCCAAGCACAAAACAAGGCAGCGAGAAGTGGAGCGCTGGAGTGTTAACAGCTTGGCGGCTCTCTACAGGCAGATCTCGTGGAAACAGCAGGTTATTTTTCTCTTCTCAGTAACTTTAAACCCGAAAGCCTGTGGATCACGAATGAGATCCCCCTCGAGCGTCCTCGAGCTGTAGAGCCCCTTTAGTCACACCAGCAAGAAAGAGAAAATGTTTACCATCCCTCTTCTTTCCATCTCCAAATGGCTCTGCTACGCACAGGAAGGCAAAGGTTTAGGATCTTGTGCAGAGAAAAGATCAAGCTTATCCTTGACTCTATCCAAGTTTTCCACTTTCTCAGTGAAGAAAATATTTCAGGGGGTTGGGTTACCTCTCTGCTTGTCAACAAAAAATGATGGCTGTTGCCCTCCAGTTTCCTCCTGCTCGTAGCAGAGAGCAGCTTCCTGGCCAACTGGAGATTATCCTTACTGTGCTGCACCTGCAAAGAGAGAGGCACACCATAACCTCTTGTTCAGCTGCTGATTTCAGGCCAGAGCCCCAGCACTACTTACCACAGCAATCAGGCATTTGGGATTTTCTCTTGAGTCTTGGCCAAATTTTTACACAACACAGGCTTACCCCTCTCAACCCCCTACTTCAAATCTCATCACTTACAAAACAGAAAGTACCTTATAGATGTGGCTTATGATGCTGGTAGGAACCCTGTGGATTAGCCACCAGCCACACAATTATATAATGAAAGCAGCCTATTTTCAAATCTAGATGTTTAGGTTTGAAGCTTTTGCTACTAGTAAATAAAAAATGGTGGAGGGGGGCTTTTCTCATTTTTTGTTTCTCATTTTTAACAAGTGCATTATTTTTAAGGGATGGGGGGAAAAAGGAAATACCAAAACCCTTCATCCTGATGAAGGGTCTCACCCCTTTGGTGATGGCCGTAGCTGCTGGTCCAGAGCTGGAGCACTGTGCCATGGCCAGAAGGTTGTCAAAGACTCCACAGGAAGTGCTGGCACTGAAAGGTTCCCATCTCCTCCCTGTGCTGCCATCTCGAGATTCCCCCTCCCCTATTCCCCAAAGCTGTTAAGGCAGTGTCTGGATCGTCTTAGTTGAATAGGTGCTCGAGATGTTTCCAGTTCAGATTTCTCTCTCCCGCCCAAAGAAACGTAGAGGAATTCAGCTGAACTCTCTGGCAGATACAGACATTTCCCAACGGGATCTTTCACTTAGAGGTATCCTTTGTTTGCTTCCTTCATGTCAGTTAGCTTTAATCCCCAAATCACCAGGGTCCATTTCAAGTAAATCCGGAAAGTAAACCAGGATGAAACTAAAGAAGAAGAATTGCCATGAGGAGCTTCAAATACTTGCTGCATGGGAGGGTTTCAAAGCAGCACAGTGAAAGGTGTGACATTTCTGCAGTGTAATTTCCTCATACCTGAGGCACTAATGAGCCTCCTCTCCCCTTTCCCCCCCAAACCACTGGCTCCTTCTCAGGCTCAGAAACCCCAACGGAACAAGCACAAAAGGCATCAGAGACAGGTCTGTGGAATACATTGCAGCAAGTGAAATCCATCCAGGTAATGCTTTGCCATTACCTTGCAGCTCTTATGAACAAAGCACTGTCTGCAAAGCAGTTAATAAAACAAACACAAAGTCATTTCTGAATGAAGTAATTCAGATTCTTGAAAAGCAACCTGCAACCCAAAATGTTCTGCTTTCAAAGCCAAGGGGCTGCACTCCCTATTACTGTCAAACTTCCATGATGTGACCCAAAATTTAAAAGGCATACATACCATTATTTTTCCTCTGCTCTGAAGGGGGGAAAAAAAACCCCATGTATTTTAGTGGAAAAACAGCTTCACTGGAGATGGCAAAACTAAAAATATACTTTCTGCATCAAATGCTCAGACACATTCTTTACCTTGGGTGACTTGTGTACCTTTAATACACAAATTGAAGTGGGAAAATCACTTTGACTTATTAAATATAAACCAGCAAATATTGGCAAGGTATTTGTTTGGACTGTTAACTGCTGCAGAATGATTTAATGATAAAACCCATGCTTTATTTTCGAGAGTTAGGGTGAGATGCAGTAAGGAGGCTGTGAGAGGTAAGAGAATGCAGCCTTTGTTTGGTAGTGCAGAGGAGCCACGGCACAAAATCGTCTTAGGTAAGAGGTGGGAGCCAGTTTCCATTACACTGAAAATCCTCTATTAGATGGAACCTTATTTTATGCATTAGGCATTACTATTTCCATCCTGCCCTCATAACTAACAGAGGAGGGAAAAAGCAGGAAAGACAGGCGATTGGAAGGGTAAGATCTTGCCTGTATGAGGAACAGATCTGGTTTAACAAGCAGGCAAAATGCATTTTTGCACTGACTGAGGTTAAACCAATGCTGACTGCATACCTGCTCACTTTTGTGTACAATTTACATTTTACCAAACCTTTCTCAGCTACTCAAGTTTTACTGTAGATTAAGAAACAAATGCAGCTTTCAGGTCATCTGGGGCTGTTGAAACAAGCAGAGTTTAATGAATTCAAACATGTTAAGGTGTTCAAAGAGACTTAGATCTTTGGGTAGGGATTTTTGGAGGGTTTAATTTGCAAGAAAAGTACATGAAAAGCAGTGCTACTTGGTTTAAGCTGCTGCATTGAAAGAAATAATGGACAGAAAACAAGTGTGGATGGTAATCACAAGGATGGTTTCACAGCATT
The DNA here is from genome assembly GCF_000695815.1 of Acanthisitta chloris. Classification (NCBI taxonomy): domain Eukaryota; kingdom Metazoa; phylum Chordata; class Aves; order Passeriformes; family Acanthisittidae; genus Acanthisitta; species Acanthisitta chloris. The sequence goes on along the minus strand of NW_008654286.1, from coordinate 57,281 downwards.
CAAAAGGGGTATTCCAGAGCTAAAAAATAATGCCTTTTTATTCCCATATCCAATCCATTTGAACACTGTATCATTCTTTTCAGAAAATCACAGCTTCCACTGTAAAGCTCTAAATGATCAGCACTCTAGAAAACTGTATAATTTACTTTTCCAGTTTTTGTATTTAGCAAAGATTAGGGACAGAACAGACCAAATCCAAAGGAAGAAGGGAACCAGCAAGACAATGCATGAAATTGCAGGCAAGTGAAACAACTCCAGACTTTGAACTAAGTATTATTCTCTTCCAGTATAAGAAACAACACAAAAGACTCAAACGAATTTATACTTTATAAATGTTCACTTTTATTCAAAAGCTTTATTGCATACATTTACAGAGTCACTTAAGCAGCATATTGAGTGAACTGCAAGTATTTACTGTAGCCTTTTTATCCTTGTAGTCTGCCACTGAGGTCTGTCACTTTTTCATTTCCTCTCAATAGGCTTCCAAATTATTAACAAGAGATTTCTAACAAACAATGACTGTAAACATAATAAAACCAGGACGGTATTTCCCCTTTGAAGTTATTGACTTGGGTGTTTTTCTGCAATGAAGTAATGACTTATTTTTTACAACCTGAACTGACTGAACCATGCTGTATACACGGGTAGTCCTTATGACTCGATCAGAGAAAAATGTGTTTAGATGGATAAAGCATTCACTTATGATACCTTCAACTCAAATGAACCACACAAGAGGTGGGAACAATTCATTGCATAGTCCTCATTAGCAAGCAAGAGGCTAGGAAATCAGTAACAGGGATAGTGCAGATGGAGATTTAGGAACAACTAACAGATAGTTTTGGTTACAATTACAAAAATCTTATTTTTGTAATACTGTCTGGTAGTAATGTCTCATTTTGTCAGCCCTAAACAAGTATTACAATCTCCCCAAAATAAAGCGAAAGATTAATTTCTGAATATAAAATGCCTGACGATGCAGAGTAGTATTTTTATGGCTTCTGCAGAGAAAATATAGGCAGTTATCAGAATTTCCACCTTGATATTGTCCCACAAGTATGATACAGATTTTTAAGTCTCTGCTTAAGCAGGTGAAGAAGTTTAGAAGTATCCTAGTTTGGACATGCTGGTCATAGTGTGCAGGAAGTGAGATGGGAAGGTGACAGCTGGGAGTCAGAAGAGAGAAGGAGCACACTGCATTCCACATGGTATTCTTTCACAGCAGAAGACAGACCCTTCTGTGAGAAGGGCACAGCCAAATGAACTTAATCCAGGTGTAACTCTGCTGCACACCAGCCTTAAAACAAAACTAGGTATCCCTTCACCACCCACCCTGCTTCCTCCCTGCCAGCATTGCACCATCACAAAGAGTAAGCAGGCACACTCTGCTTTCCTCATCTTCAAATTTATTATCATGCCAAGATCTGCAATTTACTACTGGTCAATGCTTTCAAATATGAAGAATTATTTGAAAATGTAATAATAAAGTCTGTGATTAATTGAACAAAGTGCTGGAGGTTTGGTGGATCACCACCAAAGGTCAGTGTTTACAACCAGTCACTGTATAACAGTACCAATTATCACTTTTCTTTATCGCCCAATGAGGAAATTGTTCCCCAGTACCAGACAGTGCTGTGACTTCACAGCAATGCACAGCAGGTCACCCAGCCTCACTCTGCACAGGACAAACACAGCTGACAGGACAGCAGTCCATTCAATTTTCAAATAAAAACTGAGAAAAGGAAAGGAGAGATGGACTGAACAGGAGGTAATTTCCATCTTGGAACAAAGATTATCTTGTCTCATAATTAAATGTTATGTTGCAATTTGATTAATTTTATTTTGCAGGAAATAAATTAATTCTTCATCCAATATATTGCCTAGACATGTAATTTTCTCAGTCACAGACAAAGCTATTAGACTGGAATTACTCAAAACATTTGCTAATCTGTGCCACATAGCTAAACCTCTGAGAGATAACTGTTACAAATTTCTACTCTTTCACTGAAAAAAAATCTCACTCAAGAAGCCAGTTCTTGTTTATAACACATTTATACCACTCTTTTTTATACCACTCAGTGTTAAAGCATATATATTAAACACCTTTTACTCTATCAGTGATTTCAAATCGGGAACATTTTTAATCTGGAAATCCAGCAGCATCTGTCCAAGTGCTTTACCCTGTAAGAAAAAGAATGAAACCAACACTTCATTTTACTATACTACCTTTGTAAACTGTTTTAAAATGGTTTAATTGGGTATTTTTCCTATAATCAGTGTAAAAAAATCACTATGTTCTGTAGGTTCTCTCTTTCTATACCTATATAAATTTTGGGTTGTTTTAGCAAACCTTGGATTGTAGGTTATCTAAAGTTATATTTACCTTTTCCATTTATTTACCTTTCTCTCTTGCAAATCAATACAATTAAGTAAGGAAAGCTACAGAGTTGAGTTTTCAAGCATCTAAACCCAAACAAATTGAACATTTTCTTCAATGTATTTGGTACCTAGTGCTAAAATCAATTTGGGGTTCAGTTCTACTAGCCAATCAATACATAGCATCATCCTATTTTGTGAGCAGTTTCTTGACTGAGATTATTTGTACACATAAGCAATTCTCAGCCTCTGGTGGCAGAGCTCTGCTCTGCTGTAGCCATAGCATTGCCATATTAAGGGATCTCATATTCAGGTTTAGGTGTTTCAAATATTTAATACTCAAACTGTACAGCTGCAAAAAATGTTACTTTCAGATTCACATCATGTCATCAACACAAAAGATCTCCAATCCATCTGTTTTTTAGATTTATATTAATTATCAGGATTTTATCTATAGGAGGCATAGGCTAAATTAGAGGAGTTGTTGTACAGTGAATGGTTCCTGTACATACCATGAAACACTCAGAACTGTCTAGTAAATCTGTATTCTTCAAAATGTGACAGCCTTTTTGACAAAATAATTTTGCTGGTGCATCTAACACCACAGGTAGCACACCACAAAGAGCATAAGTGATTTGAAGACTATCTCAGTTATTTCTTGTACACATCTTTTTCACCAAATATTCTAAATCAACTCTTTACTTCCCTGTGTTGTTTTCAAACCTTAAAAAAATTAAACAGATGTCTATTAACAGGACATGAAAAAAACCTAAAGAGTCAAAAGCAAAAGCTTACAGTTCCAGCCCAAAAGTTGGTTATAAAGAGACTTATGAAAGGTAACTACATTAAAATCAATGCTTTGGTACATGCCTGTGGGTCACTTCTTAGGGATGCTATGCCACCACCACCAAGGGAATTCTTCAGAACAAAATTTAATCCATGGATTCCTGGCAACTCGTATCTGTAAGATAAAAACTGCACATTATTTCTCAGGAGATTTTGTAAGGAACACTTGTACAGAATTTCAAGTGAGAACTAGCATGCAAAAATGTCCTGTTTCTGATCACATCCCACTGCTGAGCCAAGTCTAAAAGTTAACAGGATTAACTCATAGCCTTCTCTGTATTCCTTCCCCTTACTCCAAATCAACAGTCCTTAATAGTTTTAAAGTAGGACCATAAAGTAATCATTCTTCTCTACTCCTTCTCTACTTCTTGTATTTCTCTTCTCCACTTCAAAACTCATTCATTTCTAGTAAGGTGTTTCTAGATTTCTTTTTTTCCTGTGAAAGCTCCATAGGCCAGAGGTTCTAGATCCAGTATGAAACTCAGACAACACAGTGGGCAGAAAGAAGTATTTTTAGGTTCCTAGTTCTAATACTAAAAAGTCCAATCACTTTGTTCCTGGAACTCAGTTTTGCTAACAAATGCTGCCAGCTAGTTGGAAAGGCACACTCTTTATTACTGAGAAATAACTATGAGTCACTACATCAAACCCTCACAACCAACAGATGATTTTGTAGTAAATTAAAAGTAGAGCTACATTTCAACACTTTCCTGGAGCCATGTACTTTGTTCAGATAAAATTTTATTTTGGTGTGACAGACCTATTTTTGTTCCATTGCCACTGTAAGCACTTTTCCATCCTTGCTTTTGACTGGTGCAGTTCCAATTTGGAAACTTCTGTGGCAGTTTGGCAAATGGCTCTGTGGTTTCCTATTGTTTCAAATTCCATAAATAGGTCTACAGCATATTTCCATTTGCCTCTCCTTGCACAGTTTCTCAGTGTTTTGTCATCTTCCTTGTGTTCTTGTTTTGCTTTCCTCCAATACTTTCTTGATCTAAGGACTTGACAGCTTTCCTTTAATTCCACAGGAAAGGATTTAATCAGCAAGCCACGAGGAATAACGGAGAAAGATGATATCCAATTCTTGCTCTGTCTCTAAATGTCTGACTGCTGCAATTTAAATAACACTTCCTCCAACACCATTTATTTTTCTCTATTCACCTGTCTGATCTTTATCTGTTTGGGACAGAGTCTTCAAACCTTTCCTCTCACATAGCTGGAATTTCATGCAGTGCTCTTACACTGCTGATCTTGTCACTCTGAGGTCTATCACTTTCAGCTCCTTTTAAGCATTGTGAAAATATGGCTGTTGCTGATACTCACAGCCCTGTATGCCCTTGGATCTTGGGCATATGATTCAAACCTTTCATGGAAGGAGATGACTCTGCTGAGCAGTCTGATAATCACTTTAGTTCTTGTTCTTGCAAGCAGTATTCATCAAATGTCTGTGTCTGTCTCCCAGGCATAAAGTTTTCACTGTTCTTTCTACTCTTTCATTATCACACTCTACTTCAGTATTAACATTTTTAGATGTTATTAAGAAGAAAACTGGTGCTAGCATTCTGTTGTCCTTCCTTGAGAACTAGTAAACAAGCAACACACTTAAAGGCAAATCCACTGGGAAGGCAGGAAAGTAGATTAACCCACCAGTGCTCTACTAGACAACAAGAATATGAAAAATAAAAGAATTTCTACAATAAGTCATAATTTACTAAAATTAATAGCATAATCAACTACATAGCACAACCAGAGGACCTCACAAAATTTTCAACTGAAAAACTCAACACAAATTACCAATCACCATATACCATGAGAGCTAGAGGTCTAACAAAACACTATCAATTTCATTCTGAAAAACTGGCAAAGCTTTCCAGGCAGCAAACAATTTCACAACTGGCAGATCTCTCCACAAGAACCAGACTGATGGAATATGTGTTCCAGAAGCTAATATCTCATCTCTCAAAAGAAGTTTCATGAAAATGAATCAGGAAAAACCAATCAGGAGAGAAATTGAAGAACATACAAATGCAGAAGCAAAAGGCAAAACGAGTGGAAGAATTTCACCTTCTGCAGTAATTCTGGTAGAGAAAGTAAGTAATACAAGCAACAGATCTTAATTTGGAACAGTATAGAATGGCACATTCACTTCAAGTACTTTGAAGAAATATTTACAGTGAGATACTCTAGCTAAAACTAGGACTACAAAACACAAAGGTCAGCATGTTCAGTATTTTAAGGCCTGTTGGAAGCATCTGAGCATCCAAAATATTTCCACACATAAAATAAACTCCCACAATAAAAGAAAGAAAAAGCACTATACCCATCATAATAATCTTAATCAGCAACAATGCATTAACCAAAATGTTGGCAGGCGTTTACTCAGCATAATTAAACAATTTAAGCTTAATTAACTGAGATCTAAGAGGAAAAATATTATCTAATTGTACAATTCAATCAAAGGTTTTAAGAGCTGCTTTTAAAACGCACAGAAAACAAATAAATGCTTCAAAGAATACTAAGTCCTTGACAGAAACCAGCAAAGCAAGGAAAATTCACTGTTCTGCTGAACTCCTGTGCTTATGCACAATGGGGTGCCTGCTTAACTACTTCCTTTAAAGTGCTGTCCATACATATTCAAAGAAGTCAGGTTGCCCTGTGAATTTCCTGTTAAAATGCACGGAAATAGTAATGACACCACATTATTTAATGCATTTAAACAAAGGAAAAAATAGGATTCCTTAAAATAAAAAAATCAATACAGAAAAAAGATAGGCAAGCAGGAACTGAGTCCATAGGTGTTTGTGTATGAGACAATCTGTAGGAAAGTATTTATTTTCACCCCAATAAATGTATGTACAAAAAAAGCAATCTAGAAGCATCACTATCCACATTTCTTGCTCTTCAGCTCTTCGTGAAAATATCCCATAGAAAGAAATCAGCTGTCAATTTATTTTTTTATTTCTCAGCATTGGAATGTTCTCAAAGCATCCCATATACCATATTTCAGAAGAGGAAAACAGCAAAATCTCACAGGATAGTTTTACTATCCTTCTTAAATGACTGACCTAATACCACTACATAAAAAGTTGCTTATTCTGTATCCTCAGACAATTAGGTCTGTTAACAATGTACTCTAGTGTGGGAAGAAATCACTGAGGTTTGGGGTTTCAGGGTGTGGAGTTGAAAGATCATCTTTTGTTATTATTTCACCTGAAAATCTGGAAGTTTGAGTTTTCAGTGTCTTCTCTGTTTAGTACCCGTTTAATACCTTTAGTGAAAAACTATGAAAAGCAACTGGTTAACAGTCTGTTTGTAGTGAGGCAGAGCCATGGTTGGTATGTTTTTAGTAGCAAAACTCGTATTTTTTAACCACTCACCATTTAAATAAAGGAAATGAAGGAAAATGAAACAGTAAGATAGCTCTTTTCTAATGACAGTCACAACTAAAAAATAAACAAGTAATTTAAAAAGAAACTACACAATCTGAAGCACATGAGCATAATCCTTATAATCCGAAATATTTTCACAAAAGGGTTTATTCTTTTCCCAGTACTTTTCCAATTCACTCACAGAGCTCCATTATCACATCATTAAAGGAAACCAAACATAGGAACAGATAATCTAATTAATCAAAATAATTTGGCTTCATCCAGACACAGCAAATTTCAACTTTTTTTTTAATGAACATAAAGAGCATAAAGGAACTGCAATGAATCAATTTCTAGAAGTATCATTAGCAGGCATGCCATTTTTTATTTCTTCCCTTCTCTGCTCTGCTTCAGAGGAAATTCAATTACGTTTCTTAGTATCACAATTTACTAGACACATAAGATTTGTTAGCACTTACAGAACAGTGGATGAGATCTGCACTGAGCTGCTTATGAAGACAAAAACCAGCACTTACAACTCAAAGATCAGGGGTTAAAATAACTCTCTCTGAGCTGTGAGCTATACCTTTCTGACTCACTCTCTTGGAACAAGCAAGAAGACACTTAACACTTTATACACTGCCCATGGAAATATATAATGATTTTGGCAGAAACTCCTATTTGCAGAATAACTGACTTGGTAACAAAACACGTTTCAGAAGACTGGATCATTTGTGGCACTATTAAGCTTTATTTGTTTTCAAAGAGAGAAAAAGGTTTAAAATCTGTTGACTGTTTTACTGGACATCCTTAGGAGAGTGAGCCCTATTACATCACGATACAACAACAACACGGGTCTCGTTTGCCAGTCCCCAGGAAGCACTGGGAGCATCAGCTGTACCATGAAAACAAAAACATAATGTATGCTGTCTGCTGGCAGAGGATGTTCTTTTTGTAAAAGAGCATCAGGAAAAAGTGTCCTGTTTAGGATGTATTCTCATTTGTATTTGAAGAAGGGAAATCAGCTATTTTATTTTTTAAAAAAAATTCTGGCTTGGTCTATGTGGCACAGAAGTGGGTGAGAGTGGGGTACCCAAAGGAATACTTTCTCTAAAGTGAGTATAGTTCATAAATATTAGAATGTTTTGCAGAAATAAGCATGGTATGAAGCATGTTTCTGATAGATGATCAGGTAAATTTGGGCTCTGAACTACACTGTCTGTGTGAATGTCTTTCAGGTGATGTTTTACACATTTCAAACTCCAAGTTCTGCAGTAGCTCAGAGGCTTGGGAAGCTTCAGTTACTAAGGCTCCTACAGTTTCCAAATGCTTCAAAACCAATGGAAAGAAATGTCTCAAAGGATATTAGAAGCTATTTCTAGTTGGTAAAGACATTCTGTACTGGAACAAAACAAAGAAACAGCCCAAACACTACCCTGCTAATTCTGCGACTTTAAATGCCTCCACTAAACGGATTCGTGGCCTTTGTCCTGCTCCAGGAGAGGTCCAAGTTCATGTTCTTTTTCAATGACTATGCTCAAGCTGTTATTTAAAAAGGCAAAGGAAGACACATAAAACCCCCCACTGAAGACAATATACACAGGTTTGCAATATTTATGTTAACACACTTTAAGATAACTTCTCATCATGTATCTACCACATAACTGTGGACCAAGCAGCAAGCTACTCACCTTGTTACTAGTTGTTCTTCTGGGGTTTTACGTTCTAAAAGGTGTTGAAAGTAATTCTCCAGGGCTTGTGCAGTTAAAGTTTTCTTTAGGTATGGATAGTAGAGGGGATGCCGTGCTATCACACCTGTTAGGTATTAACTGGTGTTAGTCAAAATAGGAGTTGTTAAAATCAATTTGCATTTATCCTTTCAAAACTGATTTGAGATCTTCCTCTTAACTGAAACTGTACAAAGGATTCTCTTTAATGAGCTCCTGAATAAGAAACACAGTAGTATGACAGCTCTCCCTCTGTCCATAGAGATGTAGGGTGGAGCATGACACAAAAGAATGTTAAGCGACCACTAAGAGATTATTGGACTTCTTCTGGCTGCAAACAGTCCCTGTCACTGGCAGACACCTAAAGAACAACAATGTCACAACAAACAACCCACAAGCAGTTCTCTTCCCCTAGGTGGTTTGTAAGGCTTAGACAGTAATCACCATGAACCATAACAAGGCATGATCAGTGACTGCAGGTTTGGTCCTTGCCCCACCTCTTACATGAGATTCTGACGTGTGAGAAATCACAATTGCATTTTTATTGCTGTAAATATGCCTTCATAAGCTTAAGTTAATTTTATGCTGAAGCTGAGGTTCCAGAGCAGGATCAGGAAAGCAGATTTGTGGACTTCAAAGCTAAATGAATCTCAGAGGTCAAGTTTGTTGTTGTCATTGTTGTTCCTCAATAAAGCAGCAGTATCTTTATATCAGAAAAAGTCTATTACGTATGCCTAATTCATGATTTGGCAATGCTACTTTGCAACAGTGGTCAACTATGGGGAAAGAGAAACTCAAAAAAAAAAGGGAAAAAAAATAAATCAACATTCATTCATTCATTCTTCAAACCAAAAAACCAGTTTCACAAGCAAGGACAAGAAAACTATATTCCTAAATACAAATGAACAAAATTAATCAGTTTTAGCATGAGAGCAAATAGCAAATCAAATCCCAAACGCACCTTTAATTCATACTGAGCTTTGAACACCACACGCTCTCATCTTCCAACAAGTAAGAGAGCCAATTGTTGCATGCAGAAGTAAGGAATAGAAGGAATTATTAAACAATGCAAGAAGCAGCACAATCAATGTAAAGAGACTGAATACTGAAATCACCATCTGGATTGACAATATAATAAAAACATTCTCTTACAGACAAGAACAACTTTGGTATTTTCTAACATTGTCAATGTTTTAGCAATACACATTACAAAAAAATTAATGGATGAAAATATTGTACACGATCAGACAACCAAGAAATTGTATTACATAATACTTACACATGAAGGAGTAGCAACTAATGTGTAAAGGAAACCTTAAAAAGGCATTTCTTAACTTTTGGGAGCTCAACTTCCCAACCCTAAACAAAAATCTTTCCATGTAGTGTGACATGCTACTATTTTTAATTAGTACCTCACATTGTAACAGCTGCTAAGCAGAAAACTACAGTTATTTCATTAGTAAAATCATTGTTTTATACATAGTCTTTTTCATTACAGCACAATTAAAAAAATAAAAATCAAGTGATGTGAGAGATTTTTAAAAAACCAAGAACAGCACTTGGTATGTAACTCTTACATGAAAATCTTACACCACTTCAGAAAGCAAGAAAAAGAAAAATACCTATGTTTGCAGAATTGCCTTTGTCTCCACTTCTAGTATAGGCAAGATCTTCTAGGCGGTAAGTGTGTGGACCACTTGGCAGATCTATGCAATACAAAAACGAGTACATTTTAATGATTCTACCAATAACAGCCATTTTGAAGTAGTATCTGTCACTTTAAGTGTGTGCTTTCTGCGGTATTTGTAGCACTTCTGAAAACATTTCCAATCTTCTTCCCATAGGAACACCTAGACAAAAAGACATGACACCAGGGGCCAAAATTACCAAACTGATCCCTCCTGCTCAGTCTCTCAAATCTCTTCTACCTTCTTACAGCTGAATACTGTGCCAGGCATTCCCTTCATCCAGCACCCTCAAATATGAATATTTATCTTGGTCTTAGCAATGCAGTATCTCTGAAGGAGGCATAGCAGCTACTTGTCACTTCTTGACTAGCTGACAACTTTTGTCTCCATGACACACAGATACCTCTGCTTCCAGTACAGGTGGAAAATACATGTAGTTGGAATGTCCTGATAATTCTGTAATGTCTGTTTATTCTGATAATGTAGGTAGAAAACAGTCATGATTTAAAATTTCTTGTCAAGACAACGTCTCCTACTTGCATTCACACTGTTAGAGCAGTTACTTATCCAGCTACACAGCTTTTCAAATTACTGATTTTGTAAATATCTTAGTATTATATAAGAAAAGGTGCGTGATCTGAAGGAAGCCAGTCTTAATTTTTTAAGTTGTTGATGTCTGAGTATTAGATTTTCAATCCGTTAGGAACACAAAGATTACTGCACTTCATTTAACAATGTTCCTATTATTTTTATCCATCTACATATCAAAAAGCAAATCCACTCTCGCTTAAATCCAGAAATTCAATATTGTGGGATTCACACAATTTATACCTTAGGTCTGATGGTTACGTTACACACAGATCTCTTGCAATTGCTGATTACTAGGAGTAGTAGAGACTGTCACCACAGTTTCTCTTCTCCAAAGCAAGAGATGCAGCACTCGCTGCTACTGAGCTCCAGTTCTTCACCAATTGCAGGCAACGCTGAATCTTGATGTGTAGGCTATATCCCAGTTCTTAGGCAGTGAAATCCAGTAATTTTCAGCCAGTTTTGCTTCTGATCCAACTTCCCTATGGTCATATCAGCTTTCCTGGCATCCTTTGCTTTTCAGACCCACCATCTGCAACACTCACCTACACTCCTGACTTGCAATAGACTTCTCACCCCTCAGTTGCTCTCTCCTCTGTCCCCTTCCCGTCGTTTTTTCATTCTGCATGCAAGTAGCAGCTCTCCTCCTCTCTCTGCTCCTTGGACACCAGTAGGGGGAATATGCAGGGCAGAGAAGCAACAGCCTTCCTGCTTTGTCACAGCTTCTGGTGCAACTGCTGCTGGTGGCAGACACAAGCAGCAACTGACTAAGGTCCCAAATTTTTTTTATTTTTTTTTTAAACACCAAACAATTCAGCCCTGAATTCACAGAAAATTTCAGCCTTATGCGTTAAAAACTGCCAAAGTTAAAGGAACTGAAGGGAGGGTCTTGTAAATCAATTATGTTAGACAAATTTCACATTGCCATACACAATGCAATTTGAAAATACATCGGTCTGTCCTTATTGCTTCTCCTGAGGATACCAAACTATTTTGGGCTTTTTTTCTGGGGGCATGGGCTGGGGCTTTTGTTTTGTCTTTAATTTTAGGGAGTAAGAGACCCAGTACTAAAGAGGTTATGCTCTAAATGCTGGCCAAGGCAGCATTTAGAGCACAGTGCATCTACTAGGAAGGCATGGGTAGATACACACCCTGTGAACTGCTTCAGGTGATCAGTAAACCCAGCCCCAGCCAAACCATCATTACCTGCAACTCCTTCCTGCCCAGAGAATTGCTGATTCATTAGACATGAGCCAGGTTGACCTGGATAAGAAGGAAACTATGTCCAAATCCTATTGGCTGCAGTTTTCACCGACCCTATCTGAAAGGAAGGTTGTAAGTCTATGGTAGTGGCACCTGGACAGATCCCAAAAGTTCATCTGGCTATGGGGTGGCAAATACAGTGGATAATGAAAATGCCTTACTATGACATGACATATAACTTTTATAGTTCTTAGTTTATGGTACTTATTTGGTTGAAACAGAGCAGGGAACACTCACAGAGTAGCTTTGCTGGCATATCTGAGTGGCAATAGCAAGGAAAACATTAACAAAAGAACCAGGGGCTCACCACAGCAACCTCTTCTACTGGCACAGCTGGATAAGAAAATCTACCCACACTCTGAACAACAACCTATCAGCCTAAAACTGCTTTAACTAAGACCTAGAGTTATATAACATATATTGAGTCACTGTCAAAAATGAGCAGAAAGAGTGACTATAGTGCAGTCTGGTACAATGGTTCTTCACTGCCAGTAAGTCACAGTAGCATGAAATTTGAAATGGTGAAAGCATACAATCATCAAAGAGATGACACAGGACATTTGGTTTGAGCTTGATGCGTACAATCTTTTCCATGTTCACTTGCAAGCAGAAATGTGCCATGAAAATTAGCAGAAATATTTTAAGGGCATATTTATTTAATAGGGGAATATTATTTTTGATTTAAAATCTCCATTAAGAGAGGATCTGAAAAAGTCTAGCTAAAGCTCATTGCTCATTTTGGAAAGATCACCACACTTCATACACTACAGAAATAATCCCATTATTTTTAATAATTTCATTCAATACATAATTCAAGAAAAAATGTAGTGCTTATTCAGAGGCTGAAGTTCAATGTCTACATTGTATAAGCTCTAGAGTCTCTTCATCAGACATTTTACACAGACAGCCTTTAACTATCTCCCTTTAAACAAAACCAGTTCAAGACACTGCTCTGGTGTTCTCGTTTATTATTATGCTAATTGATTTCTCTTTCGTGATCTGTTTATCAGGAAATTGTTTTCATTTAATAAACATCTTAAACAAATCTACAAAAGAATTCCCTTCGAAGCTAGGGAAAATGGCAAATTCAAATTCCATCCTCCCAGAACCACATCTAGCAGCATTTTTGAAATCCATTTTCACATATTTCTCTTATCTAGCTAAAGACAACTAACAGTCCCTCACATTTGAGATAACCATGAAACTAAGAAAAATACTTCCCTCCTTACTAAATGCTGACAGAAAATGTTTTCGCAGAAGCTATTCCTTTTACAGTCTAACCCATTTGTCTTCTTCATCCACGCTGTCCTGCATTAAGCCACAGAAGGAGGTAAGTATTTAGTCACATACAGAAAACATTTATATTTACAACTAAGGGCAAAAGTTTAGAGATCCCTCTCAGGGGAAACACCCAGAGAAGCTCTGCTGTCTCTCAAAAATGGGGTTTTGCCTGAAAAAAGCCTGCAGATTTCAGTACTTAAATGCTGGTGTCAGGCACCTCAGAAAGTTTTCTCAAATATAAGAAAGCAATAGGGAGTCCAATAGCTTTTAGTTTTTCCAATATTTAGCATTGTAGCCACCTTGAAAAAAAAAATACCAGGACCGTTGCTAAGCACTTTATTAAACAGAACAATGACTTCTTTTTAGTTAACTTGCCCAATTTCATGGTGCAGATACCCTAACTGATCTCCCCAGATCTTCCAGGCCTTTGAGAGATTCTGGTGTGACATTAGATTCCCAACAGACAGAAGAGCTGAAAACATACTGGAATTGAACTTGGTTTTGTGTGACACAAATCATTGTATTGAAGAGATGGGGAAAATGAACATATGCATGGCAATCAGGCACCCACTATCAGTGGCTTTCAAATGGCAATAAATTCAGTCATATGTGTATTTCAAAATTTCTGTGTGATATAGAACATTCCCTACTAAGCCATAATTAGTTGTTACACTATTCTATTACCAGTTTTGAGAAATACTATTCACCTATATCTGGAATCCAAAATAAGCATTAACACATTGGTGCCTTTACAGCATTAATTTTTCAAGTATATTCAGACTTAAATACATGAATTACTCTTTCAACACCAGTATTTCTTCTAGAAATTTTTCTAACAAGTAATCTTTAGGTACAGTCACCTGTACTGCAAATATCTATCCACAACTTTAAATTAATTCTCTCCATTAATCAGAAATAAGGTAACAAAGACTGTTTGGACCAAAAGGCAATTATGAAGCATGGTATATGTTAAGAAATACCATATATAGTTCTGCCATTAGAAAGAACATAAGCATTTTCAAGTGTCTAGCACTTTCAGTAACTGGTTGTGTGAGCAACTCTGAACACTCCTTTTCCAATGCAGACATCCTGATCTGCTCCATTGAAGTTCACTGGTTTGCCCTTCTCAGGTTTCTTCTTTTTGTTCTCAAAAAACTTGGTTAGACAAGTCTAACACAGGAATTATCATGCTGGATCATTAACCTGGTGTGGTTTCTTTAAGAGTCACCAGTTCCAGGCTGACTCCATTCCTGATCATTTTGTGAAGGCTGCTGTATGGAACAGGAGTGAATTTTACTTGCTTAAATGCTAAGCACCCTATAAGCCTGTCCCTTATTCTGAACATAACTATTCTGATGTAAGATAAACCCAACAATTTCCAGGACTCACAAGAAGTAAGATTACAGTGTGCTTTGAAACCCTGGTTCAATTTCGAGCCAGCTCTGCACTGTCTTCAGTTGTGTCTAAGGCCTAGCTCTTTTGAATACCAATTTACTTACATACTCATTATGGTCTCAAATACATTTTATACTGTAAGACGTTAACCACCTTCTGTCCGAGGAAAGCAGCTCACGTGTTTTGCAACAGACGTAAAAATATATTGTATGAAGAGATAAAATGTATTTCACAGATAAAAACCTAACACATGATTTTTCAGGACAAAGATAGCAAATGATACCTTCACAAATACAAAGATGAACATACCTTTGAATTCACTGCTAATCTTAGGTGGATCAGACAAAACCACTTCATCTGATGTAAACGTGAGATCTTCCTCAAATGTCTCAACATGCTGCCCATTTAAGAACAGGTTGATCTGTACAAAAATACAGATTTTCAAGCCATCAAATTAGAAATCCGTTGCAAAGTGAATAAATAAAGCATATTTCTAACGAAGTATTGATCTGGTATATTTTCAGTAACAGCTTTATGGGTATGGTTCCATTGCTCCCATTTAAAAAGTCACAATACAATAATA
>NW_008654286.1:28567-42136 GCF_000695815.1 Acanthisitta chloris | reverse complement strand
GGGAAAAAAGTATAAAAAACCCAAAGAAATGCTCTATCCAGTTTGCTATATTTTAAAGGAAGACAGATCCCCCTCTTTCCATGTCCCTCTATATACTGCAACACTACATGGAATTTTGCGTCACAACTCTTGAGTGCTGGATCCCAAAACCTGAATGATTCCAGCTCTGCCATGATATAACTTCCTTTTCTTAATGTCGCTGTCTGTAGTAAAGACATACTTCTCTTTGGATCCTGTATTCACCTTCAAATAAATTTTATGAAATAAACTAATAAAAATAAATCAAGAGGAGGTATTTTGGGATTATGTTGAGATGAAAATATGAAATAAAAAAATGCTTTGCTCTTCATCTTCCACGATGAGCTCTCCCCTCCCTGTCCCTCACAGATTCCCTCAAGGAATCTGAAAAACACATAGCCAAGTTTTCTATTTTATTAGCTAATTGGACTATTTACTGTCCTGGTTTAAACCAGGATACAGTTAATTTTCTTCCTAGGAGCTGGCAGAGTGCTGTGTTCTTTGAATTTAGTATGACAATGATGTGGATAACACACTGATGATGTAGCTGTTGCTGAGCAGTGCTTACTCTGTAAGTCAAGGATTTTTCAGTCCAATTAGAAGGTGCACAAGCTGGGAGGGAGCACGGCCAGGCCAGTTGGCCTGAAGGGGCCAAAGGGATATTCCATACTATAGAGCATCATGCCCAGTATATAAACTGGGAAAAGTTGGCTGGAGCTGCTGATCACTGCTGGGGGATGGGCTTGGCATCGGCCAGTGGGTGGTGAGCAACTGCACTGTGCATCACTTGTCTCTCTTGGGTTTTATTCCTCTCTTTTTTCACCTTCCTTTTAATAATAACTTCCAATTATTAAACTGTTCCTATCTCAACTCCTGGGGTTTATCTTCTACGTTTTTTCAAATTCTTCTCTCCATCACACTGGGTAGGGGAAGTGTGTGAGCAGCTGTGTGATACTTAGTTGCTGGCTGGGATTAAACCACAACAGTCCTTTTTGGCACCCAACACGGGGCTTGATGCTTTGAGATAACAACAAATCTGACTAGAACATGTTAGAACAAATTTATTACAAGCATTCATTGTATTAGTTTAATAGCCACCGGTCACAATGATCTATTTGCTCCCAGAGTTGATGTGTTTGTTCTTCAAGTTGCATTAGGCAACAAGTTCTTCAAGTCACATTATACCTCATTCACAGTATGTTGCTCCCTGTTCCGATGTTTATCACCTGTGGAAACTGGGCTGAGGTTATCAAGTGGTTGTACTTTGTAACACTGACTTATGATATGATATAATTGCTGGTTGTGAAACTAATCTAGTATTTGCACTCAGCATTGCTGTTGTCACTGTACTTGGGGAGTCATCCATCAGCAACTATTAATAATTATATCTTTTCTCCTCAGGGACCCAGGCCAAGGGGGACACACCTCCCTTCAACTTCCCCTTCTCCTCCAGGCTAATTACAATAGCTCTTCAGCATTTTTAATACCCATGGGATATTCAAACTGCCATGCTCCTATTGCTATGTCTTCTGAGTATGTTTCAGGTCTTGTTTAAGGACAAACAACTATTTAAGAACAACTAGAGACCTGCCCTGAGGCTGGATAGTTAAGAGTGGCAGTGTAGGACTTGTCCACGATGTACATGCTATAGAATGAGGGGTGGATACTGTGCAAGTGTAAGTCCCACATTCATTTTCTTCCTAGTGGCTGGTGCAGTGCTGAGTTTTGGACTTACTATGATTCTAACGTTGATCATGCTGATGATTTAGCTGTTGCTCAGTAATGCTTTCTGTAAGCCCAAGACTTTCCAGCGTCTCATGCTCTGTCTGTGAGGAGGTGCACAAGGAGCTGGGAGAGAGTAGTGTCAGGACTGCTGACCTGAACTGGCCAAAGGGACATTCTGCACCATTGAGCATCATACCAGTACAGGAACTGGGGGTGCTGCTGCTGGGGGATGGGCTGGGCAGCAGTCAGTGTGTGGGGAGCAATTGTATTGTGCACCACTTGTCTTCTTGGGTTTTATTCCTCTCTTTTTTGTTATCTCCCTTTTTGCTACACTTGTTATTAGTAGTATTACATTTTACTTTATTTCAATTATTAAACTGCTCTTATCTGAACACATGGGTTTTATCATTTTGCCATGATTCTCCTCCCCATCCCACCAGGGTCTGGGGATGTGAGGATGTGAGTGAGCAGCAGTGTAATACTTAGTTGCTGACTGGGGTCAAACCACAACATTGTTGAATATGTAAGCAATCATGTAGAAAAAATTAACTGCATCCTTTTCAGCTGTATTGCAGGACTCCCGGTAAGAACGACTCAGACACAGAAACAGCTTACACCACCACAGCAAAACAATATACACCAACTTAGCTGAGCAGTTATCAGTGCTCAGTTGTCAGCAAATGTAAGATAACTCTACTTAGCTCTCTTTCTTAAGATTGTCCTTAGAGAATAACTAATGGTGACAAAGGCCTCAAATGCTCATACAAGAGGAACAAAAAAAAAATTCAGAAAAGCTGTTCTTGCCTTCAGCAGATTTGCTACAATTTTTCTCCCTACAGAAAAGTTTTAGGTTACCTTTAAAGTGCACGTGGACAATAACTACTATTTGAACTGTAAAACCAATGGTGATCTATGATAAAATTGGAACAATTGCATAAAAGCAGTGGAACATTGAATCCAAACAGACACCTAGAAAGGTGTTATCAAACACAAAACAAAAGAACCCACTGTGGTAATGTTAACATAACTGAAAATCTGCTTATGGAGTTTTTTTTGGTTTAGGTCAAATGCTGAGCTAGAGCAACTGGACTCTGTAACTCAACTTCCAATCTAGAAAATCAGTTAATTCTTACCTTACTTACTCCGTAATCTCTTGCTAGACTATAGTTGTTAATACAGGGCTAACATTTTGAATCACGGACTTGAATCACTTACACCACATTTTACATAACCTTCACTATTACTGCAGGACAACAGCGTAGGGCACATTGCATTTTGCTAATGGCATATTGGTGCACTCATCAGATTCGTTATGCAGAGCAAGGACTTTGATTTTCTGTATTCAAAACAGTAAATGAGACACTGCTTTCTTTCCTTGTTAAATCAGGTTACTATTTAACATCAACAGCATTTTACCAAGTCTGGAACATGGTGCTAATTACTAAGTTTATATTTAATTTGATCAACACCACAGTGGTAGGCTGAACTTTTCATAAAGATAATGGTTTCATATTAAACTTGGAAGAGACAAGCCATTTGTATAAAGCAAAAAAAAGTGACAATAAAAATAAGTACTTGAACTTCCTTAGACAACAAGAAAGGTGGGTTTTTTAATGTTTTTCCACTATGTACAGTTTATAAATAAAATTACAGTAACTAAATAGTATCACCTTTGTATAGCTGTAAAAATTGTTTTCCACTAATGCAGAATACCACTTAAAGAAAAATGTAACATCTGGGCTTGTTTGTGTGAGAAAGCTCTTACTGAGTGAGTATTAGGATGCCTTGGCATGAGAGGCTTGCAATAGTGACAAGTCAGTTAAAGGCCTTGGAAAAAGAAGGGCATAAACATGGTTTTGTCTGTAGTCTCCAAAGTATAAATTAAGTATCTGATGGCATTCAGAAGAGCAATACATATAAATCCAACCATTTTATGGTTTCAGCAAAACCAGTTTCTTCAAGTTTATCTTGAAAACTTCAATCTAGGCAGGGGTACATGTGTAACAGAAAAGAAGTACCAGAGTAATGTATCATCTTACACTGTAATTTCTCACCTAGGACTACCTAGTTACCTCAACTGTAAGTTCTTGGACTGAAACTATTGGTATGAACTAAATAGGCTCCTCCATGACACTCAGCACAATAGTTGCACAGCCTTTCATCATTTTACAGTTTTTGTAATATAGTCAAGAGCAGAAATTACTACTTCTATTTTTATAGACAGGGTATATGGAAGGAAAAGGTTCAACTCTTTGATAAGGTAAAACCTCTGTGAATCAGAGGAAATTCACTTATTTTAATGCTTATTCCCAGTAGTATATACAAAACGTAGACTCCACAGAAAGCCAGATGTGTCCAAGTTGACAAGATTCATGCTCCACTCTCTGAACACCCAACTGCCTACTCTTTAAAGAGGCACCATTAACTGTAAAAAAAAAATAAATTCTGAAATACTCTATGCAAATGCAGAAAAAAATAACTCAAACCTACAATTCTAGGAACTTGAAAAGAGAAGTTCAGTTTTGATGTAAGATGTTTCAAATGTTGCAGCAACTAAAAGGCAAGGCTGACAAGTTCAACTGTTGCAAAACACTGTGTGAATAACATTAGTCTCAGAGAAAATTCATCAAAATACTTTGCAGTTTTAGAACTCAAAGTCACCAAAAAATGTCAGAGTCAGCAGGATTTTTCCAATTACTTCAAATTAAACAGAGCACAGGCTGTAAGCAGTGTCTTACCTGAACATTGCTTTTGGGATAATAGAAGAAAAATGGCTTCAAAACTGGTGACCTAGACACAAAACAACAAGCATAAATGCACTTAACTAGAAATTAATCAAAATGTTAGATCATACATCGTTAGACTATTCATACACCAAACACTTGGAAAATTAAAAGCCATTCAACCATAACTAGCAATGGCTTTCCAAACCACTTTGGAAAGCCTGAGGAGTGTAAAAACTCCTTAAGTTCCATTATTAAGAAAGTAAGAGTTTGTTTAAAAAGCCCAAGATAATTTTACTGGGAGAAGGTAGCCAAAATATCACAAATGTGTTCTTGACAAAGGATGTCCTTCGTGATTTGAAGTCTACTGCTCTATCAGTAGCCCCTCATTGATACCTAGGCTAGTTTCACAGGGCCACTGAAAATACAGCCACAGTTTCTTCCCCCATCTTCATGTGCAGTATTTGCTTATGACACAACAGTTTTAGATGCTCTCATGAGTAAGCATGAAAAGGTGTGAATATAAATCATCAGCAGATTTTAGCCATATCTAGAAAAATACTGAGTCAAACCACAATTTTTTTGTATTTAAATATGCCCAATATTATTCTGTTCAGCTCACTCACATAATGGTTTCATGCTAACACTCTGTGGGATGTTCTGGAACATTTGACCTCACATTTCTAGGGGAAGTGAGCTGGTACAGACATAAGTTTGGTGTGCCCATGTTCCAAAACAACAGTTACAAAAGCAAACTGGTTCAGAGATCTGCATGTATTAGCACATGGTGGAGCTACTGCATTGCCATAAAGTCACATTCGAAGTTCTCCCTACATCTTATTAAGCAGACATTCTTATGTACTGATCAGAGACTTATGTAGCTCATATTCAGTAATTCAATAAAGAATTTTACTATTTGCATACATATCTTGTAGCGCTCACTATTATCTTTTTATCAGTTATTAAGCATAGTGTGAAACATAAAGCTTTAGTTCCTTCTGTGGCTGCTGTTTCAAGGTGGGGAAGCTTGTGGTGAGTGGCATAACACTATCATTACACATTACAAAGTTAATGATCAGGAGTTAACTTACACTCTGGGGCGCCCTCCAACAATTCCAGTGAGGCCAGGTGCTGGAAATGGAAATTAAATTTACAAAAGAATGATTAAAGCCACCTTCAAAATATTAGAGCTCATAGCTTATTGTAGCTTGAATTGTTCCTTCAATACACATTTAATAAATATAGGAAAATATCTGGCAAATTACATATGCTCTCATAACTTAATAAAACTGAATATTTTATACAACAGTTAAAAAGGCAAAACATGTAACTATGACTTTAAGCAAATAAAAATTAAATGTGCAAAGCACTAATAAACTAAATCTTTAGATTCTTCTTCCAAATATTTTGTGCACCAAAGCCAACGAGGCAATACATTTGATAGAATTAACTTAGCTTTAGCCTTTTCGTTGCTGCTGTTTAATTTTAAAGAGAGAAGAGAAACAACTCTGATCTTGGATGCGGTTTGTTTTAATATTTGTTGAACATGACTTTGCTTGTTTAGATTAATTGTTTCAGATTAACTTGCATCTTTCCCTGAAGCATTTTTACTAGCTAACTTGCTTTTTAAGGTGCTGGGTACTGCAGATCCCACTCTCTCTTTTTGACACATAGGCAATTTAAGGGCCTAAGTCACTAGCACGATCCCAGATCTGCAGTATGCCAGCACTGTGAATAGACTCTTACTTATTCTCAGTATCAGGTTGCTTGGCTTTACTACCATTAAACCCATCTGCCCAGCTTAGTACTTCTGAAGGAAACAGTTCTGCTCTCCTCATCCTGAGCATAGCTTCTCACACCTTCTTTCTGGCATGGGCATGATACATCAGAGCTCTGTATGGTATTGCAGGGGAAACAAACAGCAAAGTGCATACACTAAAAAGTCTAGGAATTAATTAACAAGTGTGTTAAGCAGTCTCTTATGAGTGCTATGCCCAAATTTATTCTGGCTAAAATGGGCTTCATGTTTTCTCCAGGTGAGATCTCCCTCTATGCTCCAAACAGACTAAAAGCCATGTAACTGTGCTGTTGTGGTACTAAGTTCACAGTGATAAAACCTCTACTTCTCAGCAGGCTGTTCTGGCTTGGATTCAGTGCCTTGATAATGTGCACACATACCAGTGGCTGCACAGACTACAGTCTTGCTACACTGGCACTCACTGGAAGTGACTTCCCTATAACAGTGGTTAACGACGTGTTTTAATGAAGTTTTAGAAGAGGGATGCTGTTATGTAGCCCTTATCTTAATCACACTGCTCTATAATCAGAGACGTATTTGGAATCAACCAAACTAAACTTCAGTGCACATCTGAATGATTGACACAGAGATGGCAATCACATAACAAAGTTATCAAAGAGGTCTTCTGCCTAAGGCTAGTTCATAACCACCCTGCCAGCTTGGCCAGTGTGCCACTATAGTACTTGTACATTGTAACTGATTCACAAGATGAACAGATTTTGCTGAGTAGATTTTTAGCCAGAAGCTGAAGAAACAAACCAACCAACCTCAAAACACAGCAACCTCTTGGAGGTGCTACAGGTAAGAACAACTACTAGGGGTCTGAGTATTAACCCTCCCTCTTTCCCAAAAAAGACCCTACAATATAACACAGAAAAAAAAAGCCTTAAAAATATGCAAGCACCACCTCCCTACCCACTAAGTTCTGCTGAAAAAACATGGCAGTGGCTAGAATATGGAAGAATCCCTTATAGTAGTGTTACCCAACTTTAAATGGCTGAGTGAGGTTTCGGCCCTATGCATCTTACCCGTGCACTTCCTCAAGCAAAAACTGCCATTCAATAATAAAACCAACTGCAATTGAATTCCACACCCAGTTTATTTATTTAGGTTGTTGGGGGATAAGGGTGGATATGGTAAGGTCATGCTGCAAATATAAGTTCATAAAGCTAGTTAAATTATCTGTGGATCGTCACATGGGTCACTTCCTGCTAGGCAGCTGAACTGCTCATTAAGGATACCAGATTTGCTCTGACATCCATTTCAACTTCCTGAAAGCTCTCAAAGAAAGCTCTTTACTTGCCTGCTGTCATACAATGGATCTTGGCTCCTACAACAAAGCAGCTCTCTAAACACTGACAAGAGAACAATTCACCTAAGAGCAACCACTGCTCCGCTCACACCTCGCGGCTACGATAACCTTCTACTGCTGCCTGGTCTTGCTGCTCCTCCAGCACAAACTGCTGTAACAGCAAATCTGTCTCTGGACAGCTACAGCCACACATAAATGCAATTGCAGAGCAAAGTTACACCAATATCCCAGATGCAAATTATTAAGTTCTATCTTATGATTATCCAATCCATTGTTTATGTGAACATAAATAAGATTTGAGCACTTATAAGTCAAATTCAATTTTATCTAGATGCAATTCCTATTCAGGCTTCAGGCAGAGAAGATGAAGCAAATCTTAAATTGATTGTGGCTTATGATCAGTGACTTGTTATTTGTGCAAACAGCACTAGAACACTACACCTCAGCCCAGGGCTCAGATTCCTATTGCATTTCCCATAAACCCAAAGAAGGCAATAGAAGGCCAACTACAACCAGGTAACAGTGAGCTTGTCACTGTAGCCAGACCTACTTCTGCTAAGTAAACTGTGACCTCCTTGGATCAACCATTGCCCTGAGACAACTTTTTTAAGAAGATCTCCTCATGCTGTACTTTATGCTTACTTTGCATCGCTTGCTTAAGTATCTGTGCAGATGCTCTCCCTCCCTCACTTCTGGAAGACTTTTATCTACAATGACACAATTTATCATACCTGTAGAGAATATCAATCAGGCCGCAGTGTCATGTCACTAAGATGATCAGCTAAATTGAAGCTCTTATCTCCTTTCCCAGAAACTTTACATGACCACTTTTTATTATCAGAGCTCTATTCATTAGTTCCTCAAGGCAGATAAAAGTATCATCCCATTTGCTACCAGTAAACCTCTTGAACAAGTTGCTTCACTTCAAGTTGAAGAACAACTCACCACCACCATCTGTACCTCACAATGGCATAAAACTGACACACTGCAAAATGGGCTGAATACCTTTATGTTGGGGACCTTCCCATGAATACATTTATATCCTGTTCGTGTACATGGGTAGATACAGTATTTGTCTGGTGTAATCATCAAACTGAGTATCATGACACTTATTTTGATTCAAGCATTTGATCCAAAACCCCACCATTTCCGAGAACGTTTTTCCTCACGGTGTCTGGGGAATTAACCTGATAACTACAAATTCTCCAGTTGCCTGAGTATTTAAAACCAATGAGGTGGTACTGGGGACTACTCCATTGGAATTTCACTGCTTTCATTAACTTTCAAGTATATGGCATGGGTGGAAAAACATCAGGCATTAGTGATTCAGCAGCAATGTAGTGACAGATATGAATGTAAATAATACAGGGTGAAGCCCATTTGAGATACACTCCTGGTTTCAACAGTTCCACCGTTTCTGATTTTGCATGTGTGTTTCATTTCTCCAGCAGCCTCTTGTTCTTTCTATTTTCTCACCCTATGAAATACATCTGTGGATGGACTTGCAAATACAAATACTTTTTAAAATCATATATGATATGCAGGAAAAAGCAGCAAGTTTCTGATAAATTTCATGAACAGTGGTATTAGGCAAACAAAAGAGTACTGGAAAAATGAATGTTGCTCTCAGTTCAGGCATTTCAGGGAATGGATCCACTGAAAACCAGCACTGACAAAATAATGCTTAAAATCAGCCCAAACAAGCACCTATTTCAGTATGTAGAACCACCACATTCTAATAGATTATAATCTATGCCACAGATATCACACCCTGTAAAATGCCCTGCCGCAGGAAAAGCTCCAGTTGAAACCTGCAATCAACCTATGAGATGCAAATTCTCAGCTAAACAAGCTTTGTTCCTTCCAGCTCTCCTAATTCCCCACTAAATTTTCTAATGGTGGAAGAGCCTTATGTTTTACATCCTTAATAGTGCCTCTGCCCTATTCAAATCCTGTTTTAGTGGTCACACCCAATTTTGGATTATAACTTCTTTTTCTTTAATCTCCTTTGGTTAAAAAAAATACTTCTGTACAATTCTGTATATTTTTCAACAGAATAAAGCATTATGCAATACATGGAAGAAAGATGCTAGACTGCATGAGGCATTTTGCAAAATGCCTTCAAGCCAAGTGTGAAAATGCTTTGACTACTGGAAATCTAAAAACCTCTATGCACTTTAAATTGGTGAGCCTTTCTTTGAAGCTTCACAGAAACCCAAAATACAGTGATGTCTCTTCTCACCAGATTTCAGCTCTTGACCCTAAATGGTTTGCCCGTTGTATTTCTAGTGATTGAATTACCTTAACCAGAAGGTTATTAATGTATTTACTGCATATTCTAAGGAACGATACACATATTTACATATAAATCCAGACAAAGTAGTGTACTTGTCAAGCATTATTTTTTAAGTGATCCAACTAGACAAATCTGCAGTCTCAGGATTTATACTTAACAGTTCTTGCAATACAGTTGAGCACAAGTAGAAAATGTATCTCATCTTTTTTTACAGGGGTTAGTTGTATGTTCTTAATTACTCTATCTATGTCCTCTAAAACCAGCAGATAGTTTATCTTCTGCAGCATTATTCTCAAAAAATGGGACAGCAGTAAACTGCTAGAACAAGAACATTTCTGAAAGTATCTTCCAACACACTTAGGAGATCAGTCATAATATTTACATATACTCAAGCACTTTAAAATCTCAAGTTGTATTAACCAGCTGTCATCTTAGTGTCAAACTCCGGTCATTTTAATGTGAAATAAGGGTCAGCACATGATTTCAGCTATTAGTAAAACATTTCTTAGCTACTGAACCCATGTTAAACTACAAATGCCAGTTTCCCACAGTAAGGCTCTTCTTGAGCCTCTTCTACACTGCAAATCACTCAGAATATAAGATATCTGAATTAAAGAAGACAAACTATATGCACTAAATCAACACAAATTGCTTAAATTCTAACCACTGGGCTGACTGGACTCTATATAACAAGGATAATTTGCTGAGTAATACAAACCTGATCTGTGATTGTTAGGTTCTATGAAGTGAGGGTGAAAGGCTATAGACTGGACAATTCAGAACTGCACTGAACTCCTACAGGTTACTACAGATTTAAAAATCTGAGTCTATGTGTCTAGGATTTTTCACTGCTAAGTATAGAAAAGCTCACTTTATAGAATAGGAAAACAGCTGTGAAGACCCCACTATTGAGACTGAAGAGTACAGACATTTAAAATTATTCTTTTTTTTTTTTTCAAGACCATACACACATAAACCCAAACTTGCTGGCTGCTGTTAAAAAAATATTGGCTGTTAAAAACTTTCAGACTATTGAGGACTAAACAGAAAGCATAATTTTAGGAATAGAAAGTTTAACAAACTCAGGTGTTAATCGTAAGATAAAAAAGAAAAAGATGGGATTAGGTGTGTTTGGCCTTTTTTTTTCTTTTTTAATTGCTTGTATCCCTTTAAGTTCATCAGAAAAGCATAATTCAAATGGACTGATTAACTGTCTGAACTGGTAAACTAAATACCATGCTCAACTGAAGTTTACAGTAAATGCCTTGTATTCTAAACAGAAAATAAACAACAAATCGCTCCTTAATGTATGGCATGTCTATATACAGTAACTGCAAATTCTTCTCACATGTCCCACTGGTCTTCAACAAAAACAACGAAAATTTAAAAAGCATTAGAAAAAAGTGTTAGGGAACAGCTATGAAAATCTCAGTCTTTCACTCTTGTAACAGAAGCTCCTTACAAGATGCAACATTCTCAAACTTCTCTCCTGCAGGTCTAACAACTTGTCTACATTGCAGAGCACAAACACACACATTCCAACACAGAGACAGCATTCATTCTTTGTACACAGAGGAAGGGAGCTCATAAGAAATGTGAATTTCAGATCAGCACAATGCCTCTAAGTGGCTGTCTTTCTACTGATTATCAGCAGTAAAGGTCTACCATAAATAGAGGGGGAGGGGGGAAAACAGCACTCTCAAATTGATCAGAAGCTATACAGTGCTCTCCTTTTATGAGGCCTAAGTTTTACTATCCTTTACAAATACAAACACACAAGAATGTATATTCAAAAATAATATGCTGCAAAGTAATGCACAAGTTAATAAATACTGACATTAAGGCCTTAAATTCACTATGCAAGCTACAAAGCACATCTCTGACACTCAAGACCTAACATCCAAATTTTTAAGTCTCTGAAATGAAGCATTAGGAAGATCACTTCTCAACAAAATTATTGTGCTTTTTAATAACAGAGAGAAAAGAATTTCTTTTCCTAATTCTGCTGTTCCTTGCAAAGTCTGAAAAACTAACTGAAAACTCCCTCAGAAAGTTTATGAGGCAAATAGCTAGAAATTTTTTACTGAAGGGATTAAAATTTAGCCTTAGTGAAAAATACCAAAACTAAGGTTTTAGTACTGACTATTGAAGAACTTAATACCTATTTTACCTACAATTTAGAATTCCCATATTAAGGTACTGTCAAAATAAAACTACCTACTAACTCTAGCTGAGGGCTCCACAAGTAGTGACTAGCAGGCTAAAACCACCTGATAAAACACCAAAAGTGACAGTGCTCTTGGATTTCACCTCAAAATATGCAGCAGGAGCTCTTGTGACTCTCCACTCTTACTCTGAGCCATCAAATCTCCTTTCTCAATCCCTCTTCTCCTCTACTTCCCATTCCAAAATTTTAGCCAGCTTGGTTCTCTTAAATATTGATAGAGCTCTTCTTAGCATTTCTTACAGGGAAAGCAAAGACTCTGACTCAAATTCTTTTGTGGTTATGCTTTCTTCCACTATCTCAGGAAACCATCTGTAAAGCAGACAGAATACTTTCCACTGTTACTAGATGTTAGAAAGCTTAGCTGATGGTCTTTACAGAGCTTGCTAGAGATTCTTGGATGAAAGGAGCTATATAGGAAAATTATCATCTGTACAACTGTCCCCACATCACTTAGAGTAAAAGACACCAAACTGCTATTGAGGTGAAAGAACAGTTAAAAACAATCCTCTACAATCACCAGATACAGTCCAAGTAGAAAAGCAAAACTTTTCCTTTTGTTTTCTTCCTTTTCCATTTTCTCTGGTACAGATCTAATAAGTGTTCTTTGTTTCTTATAGGTCACTCTTAAATATCTAAACATTACAGAATGAAGTGTTTCAGTTCAGGTGACATCACCCTGCAAGTCAACAACTTCTCTTTTCTCCCTGCTGTCTGTTATGGAAGATTTATAATTTGCTCCTGCTTTTCCTCAGTTCTTCATTAGCAGAATACACAAAATAAGAAAGAATAACCCTTCTTTTTGCAATGACTCTCATTGTCTCTCTCTCTCTCCTCCTGGGAGTAAACTAAAACAGGAGAACTGGGAGGGGCACAATCAAGCTGGCAACCCTTGAAATGTAGGACTTTGTTGTTTAAAAGATTTTCATCAGGAAAAGCCACACATGCTTAAGATCTCACTTGGTGTGCATCCCCACAACTGATATAAGCCACAGGTTACATCACACAGACTCATCTCATAGGCATGCTCCATCCATGTAAGACATAGCAGTTACAGCTATTTTCATTCAGTGCCCAGTGAGACAAAGTGGTGCAGCACTGTTCAGAACAGGACCTCAGGTGCTCACTGCCCAGAGAATTTACACAGGGTAATCGAGGTTCAAATTCTGGGTTCTTCTTTGCCCCCCCATAAGAATAACCAAACTCTGTGACCCCCCCGTAAGAATAACCAAACTGCCATGTGGCATGCCCTGCCTCTCACTTGAAGATGTGACAATTTGGAGAATTGTAATCATTTGCAGAACTGCCCCAGTGAAATAGAGAGGAGAGAAAAAAAGCTGATGGAGAAGGGGCTGGGAAATAAACATTAAGCGTTGTTACTAGAGAATTCACCTGGGACAACAGCAATCTCAACAATCTTGGTTCTGGCTTCTGTTCCCAAGATCACTTACCCATCTATCCAATCTCGTCTAC
>NW_008654286.1:5492-28532 GCF_000695815.1 Acanthisitta chloris | reverse complement strand
ATTCCTTGTTCTGCTCTTCACAGCAAGCTCTGGAAGCCTACAATACCGTCAGAAACTAAGCATCATTAAGCTGACTCAGTTATTAGTACACCACTAATTACTGTTTGGCAGCATTGCACAATTCTCACTGACAAAAGAAGACTGTCCAGAATCGCTGCTTTAAACGTATTCTACATCCACAAGTAGCCTACTAAGCATTTAGATCCCAAATCTGACCCTTCTCTGCACACACGAGTTTATCGGGGCAGGTAATACAGAAATTTACCACACCAGCAACAGAAGTGACTGTACAAAGCAGTCCCAATTCATCTTCAGCAATTAAACAAGTGACTATATGGTTAAGTACTCAGAAGCATCTTGGGAAACAGCTCTAATACCCTCTAACACTAGTAATTTATACCACAGAGGCAAAAAACTTTGTTGCAGTCCTCTACCTGGCATGGAGAAGTGCTATTTATCACCAGATGTCCCAGATTATTCCAGAAATATCCTCTTTCCCATTGTTGCTCATGAGCAGCACTTCTCTGAATTCAAACAGATTTTTTCTTTGAGAATAACTGCTACTGGACATTCTAAAATGTTCCAGCTGCTCCTTTATGAAACAAACCCAGCACCCCTACCATCACCAAACCAGATTGCTTAACCCCATTCTACACAGGAATGCACTTGTTTCATCACAAAAAACCCTGATACCATGAACTGAAAGTCTGGCAGCCACCTGAAGGCACAGTTGTTCACATGTTGCAGTAACTCAATTTTGATACTGCACATACTCCACCCAACCAATGCAGTGCAGGCTTTTTACTTTTTCCATTCTACAAAAACCAGTGGTAAAAGGCAAATCCAGAACCCTTAATAAACCTAGCACTTCCATATTCCAAACATGGTTTATATACACCTCAGTTGCTTTATAAATGAAGAGGCACATGTACAGGACCACTACCTTTGTATCTTACAAATAAGCAATTATTTTAAAATCCACCCAGCTTTCCTTCATTCAAAAGGATGTTTTCTAGAGGACTGCCTATGCATATATGGAATAAATAATAAGTATAGGTCTTTACTTTCCTAGTTTGCTTGAGTAATGGAAAAAAAGAAACTACTACACTTATGAATCCCTAACCAATTATAGAAATGATAGTTTGGTCCAACTGTGAAAACACCATCTTTCATTCATTACAAAAAGAATAGTCTTTAGAAGCAACTTACATCTACACTAAATGTGACCTATTAACCAGTCTTCAGAATTGCAAAATTTTAAAATATCATAATGGATGACCATGCACTGACCTTGTCTCTATAAACACAACTTCTAAAGAAGCACAACCAGCCTGCATTAACTGTTCTCTGCTACCACTGTAAAGACTACAACACAGAATGTGCACACTTCTACAGTTTTTAATCCACTGAAAAAAATAAAATATTAGTTCCTTAACTGCAAGACAACACCTAATCACTCCTCGACTAATCAGGTTCTAGATTTGCTACAGAAGTTGAGAGTTTCAGGTTAAACTCATGGAATTTTATTTTGAGAACCTATGTAAATCCTAGATATATTCTTCATTAAGACAGGCAGAAAACATTGCAAAACATCCAAGCTCTAGTCCTCAAAACAAACTGTCAAAATTTAAATTCAATTTAAATGGATACTAGAAGTGGAATGAGTATCCATAATGTAAGCAGCAAATCAAAACATTAATACTGAGATGGATACAGTGGTGACACATAAGGGACTTGGGAGGAGAACGGAAGAAAAAAAAGTTTGATCAAAATAATCAAACAGTAAGTCCTCCTAGAAAATTTAGAGAATCCAATGACAAAGAACAAATGCAAATTTCTTTTGGAACAAGTATTTGGTAAACAATAGAAGCACAGATCATTTCACATTAGGTGACCCTTATGGACTTAATTGAACCCCAGTATTTTGATTTGACCTCATATTAATTAACTACCTTGATTGAAAAATAAATATTGCAATAGTTGCAATACATCACAAATTCATACAAAATCAAATGTTAGAGAATAATTTGAGGTTAGACTTAATACTGCATGATGAGAATTTAATTCGGGTAGTTAATATGCACTGTGAATTACAAATTAAATGCAGGCTGTTAGCACCATTACTGCAGTATTGTATTATATTTTTTGTATTAAGGCTGAAAGTTGCTATTACTCAGACAGCCTGCTACACATTACAGAGGTTAGAGTACAGTACTATCAATAAAAATCACTTGCAGTAACATCAGTTAATAAAGTACTGAAGAGAACCTTCAAAAGCCTCAAACTGCACAGCTCTGCATAAACTGCAATGTTATAGCTGAAGGCTGTGGTAAATTTTTGCCAGCTCAGTAACACTCAATGTTTATTGCCAGTGAAGCCTAATAGGATTACTAAGTTTTAGTACCATTGTAAAAGAGTAAAACTCTGCTGCACATCAGTGCAACCATGGGTAGCAAAACAAAGACAAATGAGGAAAAGGAAAAGAAAAGCAGAAAGGAACAGCAGCAGCAATGGAAGGATAAAGAGCCTTAAAGGAACATAAAGGTGAACTTCCAGGACTTTGATTTCATCATTTTGCTAATGTCTGTGGGTTCCATTTCTACATCAAACTTAAATGACTTTTAAAAAAATTACTACTGCACTATGCACAACACAATGAAACTGAATACAGCTTATGTCTTTGGGTGCTAGTCATGCTCAGAAAATTTTTGAAAAAAAGTAACTTTAAAATTCTTAGATGATATGAATATTTACCCATGCCAGTTCCAGCTGGTGCAATCTCTCTGGAAAAGATTTCTACAGCTTCTTTTTGTTTATGGTGCACAGCAAGCCAAATAACAGCTTCCCGAGGACCCTGCTTCAAAAAAGTTGAAATTAGATCAGTTTAGGGGCAGAACATCAGTTAAATTTACCAAACTGAAAAGTAACTACAGCTCAGCATTCAAGTTAAATCATTCAGTGACTTTTCATCCACCATCACTATCATTTGCTGTTAAGGTTTCATTGTCTTTATTTTGCTACCATGGAATCAACTACTGGGTACCTTAGACTGCTAGGACACTTTGCCTCTTTGCCAGCATTTTGCACGAGTCAAGTACTGTAACTAACAGTACTAAATACTTGGCTGCACTCTCAGTGGAACTGTAAACAAACTCCTCTGATTCTAAGTGCACTGAGTACTTTTGGGTCAAGTTAGAGAGCCAGATTCACTTCTCTTAGCATCAAGAAAGAAGCAGATCCATCCACAGAACAGAATTCAAACCCAGTCCTTGGGAGCTAAAGGGGAGAACAAACTTGTAAAACCCACTACGTTTTCAGAGAAAAGAGCAGATGCTCCCTCTAAAGGTAAACCCAACCAGTACCCTGCTCTACAGTGAGCTCAAACACCTCCCCTTGCAGATAGGCACTCACACTTAAGATTTTTACTTCTCTAAAAAACTATTTTCTGCCACTGAAGGATCTACCATTGGAATCAATACACCCGTGAAAGCCTTAGAGTGAACATTAGTTCTCACTGAGAGCAAAGAATGGATTTATTCAAGAATTTGCAAGCACCAGTTAGAACTCCCAAAGCTGTCACAAGATTTATTAAGTTACTACAAATAATAATTAATAGGAAATACTCCTGCAAAAAAACTATACTCATGCATTCACATCTGCCTTCTCGTTCTAAACTGTACCGTATCTTCAATGTTCCTTTTAAAGTTCCAGGTTTGCTTTTTTGCCCACAGATGCAAGATACAATGGTCTATGAAAATAAAGCTGAATCCTGTTCTGAGTGGGTGAATCCAGTATTAAAACTGGATATATAGACTATTTCAAAATCACTAATCTTACAGTGTTAAAAGAAAAAAATAGCAAAACAGTTTTACTCCACTGTCATATCTCCTTCCTCCCCAACAGAAAATGGCAGAAGAGGCAATACTAAAAATCAAACACCACTAGGGTTACTCAGTGCTGATTCAGGTCTTTTTCTTGCTCATGCTGGGCTGCTGCTGACAAAGCAAGTTATCAGTGACAGGCAGCAACCATATAAATGGGTGGGAAGTTTGAGAAAGGAAAGGGGTCAAGCATTTCTTTGTTTCTCAAGGATATTTCATGTTGTCAGGAACAGTTAATACTGTGCACAACAGCTCAGTCTGCAGTATACAGACCTGCATAAGCCTGGGATATACAAGGACTTCACAGCTGCAAAGGCAAGCTCTGCACCAGTTTGACAGATGTGCATGAGAACTAGTCCAGCCACACCAGATATCTACCCTGAGCTCCAAATATCCTTCAACTTAGCCTGTCTTGGTATTCACTTACATATCTGCTTCTCCTCTTTAAATTTAGATGGCAGAACGTTTAAAGCAGGAACTGTTTTCCTTGTGTGCTAATATACTAATATAATACGGCTCTGGTTTTTAGCACTGTGACTTTGTAGCCCAAATAATCATGTCTAATTTTGCATAGGAAAGAGTGGTTAAGGGACTACATTACTGCTACCTTTGCCCCAATGGGCAAATGTTTTCCTTAGGATTCTATGACTTTATACTTTAAATGGAAAAGCAAACCCCACTCCCTAACCCTTTTCCTCAAGCTACTCTATCTGCTTTCCAGATGAAAACTCCTCTGGCTAGTTTCTTCTCCAATGCTGGAGGAACTGTGAAGGGGGAAGGCAATAGGGTGATTTCCTGTATTTTAGTCTTAGTTCTCACATCCTATTTCAGACATGTATGGGAAGCATATACAATGGCAATAACAGTTAATTTACTTTTAATATAAGACCTTGGAGGTGAGGCTGGAAATACAGAAAATACTACAAATACTCAACTTCATGTGAAAATTTTCTTTAACGTAAAGAAAAGTGAACGATCAGGAAGGAGAAACTGCTCTTTTTCAACTCATTATTCACTCTACACAATGAGACAGAAAACTTTCTGTGCAACAATTTAATTAAAGAATAAATTACAATGCATAATCATAAGGAGCTGGTACAAAAAGAACACAGATAAGTTCAACACCTGGAACATCTGTTCCCAAGTTTTGAAATTTGGATTCTGCAATCTCAGTAATACGCTTAACATTGCAGGTTTTATGGTCCTAAAATGAAAAAGACCACATTATAAAGCTCAGTCCTGAGAAGCAACACTTGCTGCTGTGCAGAAGGAATTGAAACTCAAGTACTACAATGAATAGCTGCAGATATAACTTGGACCAATCTCTCAGAACACTTAATTTTGGTAGTAAGAAGTTCACTGTCCTCCACATCACATTCTTGTTTCCTACACATACAAATTGTCAGCTGTTAAGTGATGCCACTCCTAAGAACAAACTCAGCTGAATTTTGCCATGTGTACCTTAAGATTTTTCCAAGGCTGCCACTGACAAAGAAGAATTAAAGGCTACTGTTTTGGAACAAATTAAACTGTCTAAATATTTAAAGTAAGTAAGTGAGGACAAGATTTACAGTCTTTGCCTTTAAAAAGGACTTTCATACTCTAGATTAGGAAAACAGACCATGGATATCACAGCTGCAGTGGCTATGGGCATAATTCATATTCTTACACATGAACTTATTCAGTCAGAAAATACAATGAAAAATTATAAAGTGGAATATTATTTCACAAATAATACTCACAGACAGTTTAAAGTTGTGCCACAACAATAATGCTGACATTTCCTGACTCTGCAATCTTTATAATGTGGTCTTTCAGAGTTACATCTAATGCAATTTAAGTCCATGTCATAAAATCTTTTCTAATAAGGTATTTTTTTAAATGAACAACACTAGAACAGACTACAACAACATTTTTGTAAGATTTCATATCAGTGCTTCTAGAAGACCAAATACTGCAAAGACCTTGTCAGTGTTAATTTGGTACACTAAGTAGTGACACTGAGAATTCTTTGCAACATGAAGGGGTGAAATTCCCAAGATGACAGTGACTTCCTTTAAAGTTGTGGAAAAGATAACAGTATGGAAAGATTAAAAGAGGTCAGTAAAAGTTTAAGAACACTCCACTGAATACTTACACCATCTATACTCCCTCTAGCATGAGGTCCATATGTATCTTCAGACCCTAAAACCTGTATGTTAACTGCACTGTAATCTTCATACCCAAGCTGATTGAAAATAAGACGAGTCCTGCAACAAATGATATTTTTTATTAGTAAACTGCCTCAAAATGATTATCTGAAGTAGCTCTGTGTGGTCCACAATAGTTAGCTCTGCCATGTAAACTGGGCCACGAATACTTTACACTAAACAAATATACCTGACTACTACAAATCAAGTGATTACTGACAAGGAAGTCAAGCCACTGAATTTACCCCTAGGTTTCAAACTGAGCCTTTTGTTTATTCAAAATTATTTGAAAGATGACAGGCAAAGACAAATAAATTGATTCAGCTTTTACTGTTACCTTTAAAATAAAGACAGCTTCAAATGTAATTACAGTATATGCAGTCTTCCTGGGATTCACACCAGTAATTCAGTTCATAACTGTTTCTGCTATAAGGCATTATGAACTACCAAGAAATACATGAAATTACCTTGTTCCATCACAGGCACCAGTGGAAAAAAACAAAATTGAAGAAGGGACTCTTATTAAAACCTTAAAGATGTTAATTTGGAATTCACGAGCATACAACTCCAATGCCAAAAAGCAGAAAAAAATTTTAAAGCGTATGTTTCTTCATTACTTGTGTCTTTCCTGTCTGACACTGAAATCCCTCAAACATAACAAAAATATATTCCACATCTCAAGTATGGTCTGAAACAGCTTAATGTGTGGAATCGTTTATACAACGTGTTCAAAAGATTTGTGTATGTCAGCCCAGATATAGAGTTAAGCTGTTCTGATCCCTGTCAGAGAACACTCTACCAGCAACTCATATCTAACAACAGGATGGGGGGAAGTTTTATGTAAAACATGGCACAAGGAAGTAGCTCTCATAACTAGAAAGCTTGGGGCGACCAGAGTAAGCGCTCAGAGACTCCTGTGAGGATAGAGAATTCTTTTTAAGAGGAATCCCTCCTTGCCCAAATATACTGGCATGACAATGTGAATAAAGGTTTATCGGTCTGTCTTACAATTGTAAAATTGTTCTAGAAAAAAGACATTGGCTCCATTTCACAAGGTACTAAGATAATTGTGTTTAAAACAGAAACTTGGTAAACTACCTACACTTTATAGCACTTTTTGATAACAGGAAGCTCTGTGAAAAATTGGTGAAAACTAGTTTCACATGGGGTTCTTCGACATAGTATTAAATTTAATCTGAATCACAGCTTTTCCCTCACTAATTGGGGTTTCTCTCCACTATCGAGGCATTTATTTTCAACAGTATTTGAGACCTTTCTTGCTCTGTCAAGTGTAGCTGAAGTGTAGTTGTATGTTGAAAACAGGTTTCCTGAAGAACATACTTAGGTCTTGAAATGTCCTCTCAATAGGAAGACTATAATCTTCTACGGTTCTTACAAGGTTAATATAGTTGCCATCATGTCACAGTTCTATTTACATCACCTCTGAAAAGAAAAAGCCAAAACCCCTTCCAAGACTGCACTACTAACCTCTGCAGAATACTCTCTGCAGTGCGTCTTCCTTTTTGCACTGCCTTTGGACCTCCCACTGGACAGACTGCAGTAGCTCTGAAGCCATCAAGGTAAGTGGCATTCACCTAATGAGAAAAGGATTATGAAAATACATGGAATTCAGTATTGATATGCTACAAATGCTCTCTGGCAATCATTATCCATAAAAGATACTCTTGTTCTATGTACCAAATTAATTTTGTCTTTTAAAATTTTTCTTTTCTTTCTTACACTCTTGGGGCAGAGACAGTGAAGATTTTAAAGCTGGAAGAGTTTTGACAGAAGATACTGAGCATTTTCTCCAAAAATCTGTGATTTTGTAAACCAAATCTACTCCACAGAAAGAGGTAATACCTTATAAAATGTTGAAGGAGGCAATCCTTTTGCTCCATGAACTTTCACTGCTCCACCATCAAAACCTATAGTGGTTAAAAATCAATATTTAAGCTTTTTCAATATAACTTCAAAGACAATTCTTTTGTGATACATATGATCCAATGCACTACGTTAAAAAGCTGTACTGCCACAGAAGAGAGAACCTTTCACCAAACAGTCCTTCCTGCCTTAGAAACATGAACAGCAAACGAGTGACTAAATTTATGACCTCCATGAGTCTTTTAATAGGTTGACTGAAATGTTTATTCATGCACTTAAAAAATACTTAACACAGAAAGCAGCCTTAGGACTTCAGACTCAATAGTTATTTTCCACTTAACAGCCAGTTATTGTGCACACACACAGAGAATACAATTTACTGTAGCTGGCCGGAGTGGACTGCAGTATTTCACTTGGTAAAGAAACAAAACAAGGTGAGAAACCAGCCAGAGTTGATTTGCTGCTAGCTTAGTGACTGAAGGGATAACTTAACTTTAGCCTTCTTGTCAATAACAGAAACAGAACAGCCTCAACATATGCTCCAAGGCAACTATCATGTTCAGTATTAGGAATAATAACACCAAAAAGAAACTGGAGAAAATTGCTGTCATGGCATCAGGTTCAGGCTTGAACTGGAGAAAATCAATAGCTGCAACATCTTGAAAATTAGCAGTGCAGGATCAGCACCTCATGTCAGAGAGACAGAATTATACTGTAGTTCACCTGTATCTATCTAACCTGTGCTTCCAAACATTTAAAAAGCAGTTCAAAGTTTTACACAAATACTCTGAAAGGATCAGATCAGAACAACTAAAAAAATAAATGTGACTAGTACAAAGTCTACATATCACTCAAATAACATCACTCTCTGCAAGACTGACCTCAGGTTAATTTAATTCTCAATACAGAACTACATCCCTAGAGTCAGCGTGCAGATCTGGAAGAGTTTCATGTTCCAGGTAAAGGAGCAATACAAAGAAAAAAATCCCACAAAACAAAATGCACAGCACCCATTAGCAAAGGGGAAACAGAAGCACCTCTCAGTTGGAACACTCCAAGTCCAGCAGGTCAATAAAATTGGCACCATAAACAGCAAAAATAGATAGCTTCCCTATTTTTACTGGTGTACGTGTCAAAGCACTTCAAACTAAAATATTTAAGAAATCTGAGCATTTTCCATCTGTTATATTTCTAAGAGAGCTAACTGAAAGTTCATGTGAAAGTTCATTTTAAGTTCAAATATGTCATATCAGGTCATTTGCAAGCTAAAAGTTCATAGGAAGGTTAGGGTTTCTTTCTCCAAAAAGACTAGGGGCTAAAAGCAGCAAGCTGGCCTTATCAGGCTGCCACTTGGTCATGCTGCATGAGCAGAAGGTTCACTGTACCATTTTATGGTACTCCTATTATTAAAGCAAAATATTTTTTGGATTTTATACAGTAAGTTTCTAATTTGAGATTTTAATTGTTCTAAGTTTTATAAAGACACAGCTATATACACTTTTTCTTTTTTTCAAGCTGCCTTACTCAAATTACAGGTCCTCAAATCTGCTAAGCCTGGGGTTTTTTTAGTTTGGTTTGCTTTTGAAGCTACATCCTGAACACACATTATGCCACCTTTAGTCTAATGGCTGTTAACAGTTTCAAAGATAACAAATCTGTGCTTTTTCAAGCACAGATTCTCTGGTAGAATCCTGCACCTAAGCATGCTTCTACCACTTAAGATGATCCACCTAAGATCTAAGAAACATTACCCAGTAGTGCTTTGAAAGACATAGCTTCCCATTGCTATTAACAGCTCAAATGCCATGTTAAGACATGGACCAAACTTTTCTTTTTGAGGAAAGAAACTTAACTGCAGTTTAAAAAATACTGAAATCACAGCGGAGCTGTCTCCAATGTTGCTCACATTGAATAGATAGTTTAAAACTTGCCAGGTGCAAGGCATGCATTAAAAAGAACAGTGATCAAAAATATAAATTAGCCAGCCAGCAAGATAAATAAAAGTATGTTTAAAATTTCTAAAGGAATTTCTAGCAGAAATCCTTGAAAAAATCAGTTTAATACACTATCAGACTCTAAGGAAATGATTTAACAAGAAATATGCAGAAACAACATGGAAATCAAAGTAGCTGTTTTAGTTTGATAACACAATTCATTAACACAGATATCTTTATATGCAAGAAGACTAACCTGGAATTTCAGTGATGGAAACTTGGGAAAAGTCACATGTAACATCTGGTAAAAGATAGCGCTGAGGATTGCCCAATTCATACACCAACTGTTCAGCTACAGTGCCAAAAGAGATTAGTCCCCCTGTGTCTGGTGGTTTGGAAAGAATAAAGTCTCCTTCAGAGGAACATTCTACAATGGGAAACCCTATGTTGTGCCTGGAATGTGAAAAACATTAAAAAATACCCTATAAATACAAAGGAAAAGAAAAATTAGTAACAACACATCAGAATTTTATAGTTATGACTAATTAAATTTATCAAAAGTTGTAACATATCTGGTTGTTTCTGGAAAAATACACATGAAAAAGCAGTGAACAACCTGCTCAACTAAATAAGAGGATGTGTTCTATTGCCTGGCAAAGGAGCACAGATATAACAGATGCCAACAGCAAACATGGAAGTGGGGAAGGGAATGGAGAAGGACACTAATGAAAATGGTTCAAGTAAAAGAAGCTTAAAGAATTGGAGGAATATGATTAAAGAGGTAAATTCAGAAGGAAACCTGATTGTTAATTCTAGCCTGTCTGGCTACAGCAGCACACACAGCATGAAGGTTTAGACATGTAAATACATCCTGCACTCTGGATTTGTAAAAAGGCAGTCAAAGCAGGAAGAACAAACTCTGCTGGAAGCTTCAGAGATGAAGGGAAGTAGGAAACAGGAACAATCACATCTATTAAGGACAATTTCACATGCTAATAATAAATTATCCATAGAAAAGTTATAAACAGAAAACAGATATATTAAAGTCAAGACCTTCAGGCCAGAAGACAACAGAATTAACAGAAAATTATGAGGCACAGCAAAAAGAAAAGCAGTACAATTTTAGACATGTTCTTAAAATATTCCTCATTTTCACAAGCATAATGTACAAAAATTGATCAAATAACTCATAGTAAGATGCACATGGTGGTCATTAGAATAGCAGGGCAGAATTTTAAGGATTATGTAGATGACATCTAGACATCTACTTTTCTAGCTAAAAGGCTTTTAATTTATTTACAGAGAATTTGAGCAAAATTAAGGACTTAAAACTTCCTAGAAGCACCTCAAAATTAAAATGAGACTCCTAACATTCCTCTAAAAAGGCTACATGGCTCACTCCCCTCTCACAGCAGGTCTGAGATTTGTACAAATAAATTGTCCCAGAGACACAAAATAAACACAAAAAGATGTCTTAAGGAGATACAGTGTCTTGCAAAAGCAAAATTGTTCTAAAAAGATCCTAATAATGAAAGGTGGTGAACTTCACCATACTCATTGAAGTCAATGACCTCCAGGTCTTTCATACAAACTTAAAATCCATCTATCCCTGAATTTAATTACTTTTGGGTGCTGGCAGTAATAATGTGCTGAACACACAACCAAACTGGTTATCAGCGAAGGTTAGATGAACATAGTTTGTATAACATAAATCCACAAAGTTTGGAAGAAAGTAAGCAAAGAAACCAGTGAACTCTTAAGGGACATTTGTAAAAGTTCATGGGAGTTTGAGCAGATTCCTTATCACCACGAATATTCAAACATAACCCCATTATTTTTAAAAGGGATTAAGATACAAGACCTGTTACCAGAGATCAGCAACTTTTAACACTTACAGTGTACAAAACTCGAGAAGTATGCTAGCTGGAGGATACCTAGAAAAGCCCACATTACAATAGTAAAGATTATTCTTCATTGGACTGGTCTTTGAAACTATTTAAACCACTGAATAGGAAAAAGGAAACAAAAAGGCCCACCCTGGTGAATGCAAAGAATTAAATGGCAATCAACAATTTTTCCTACATGTTATTCTAGTGGCTTTTATTGAGAGGAAGAGAAGGGGAAAAAAGATGGCAGCAAGAAGTATGAAACATCCAACATTTTTAAAGTGCGACATAGAAACAAAACCCCAATATCCCAAAACCCTCTCAATTCTTTGTCTTGACCAATAATGTAGGATAGCAGGGTAACATATGTAATTATCCCAAGGAGACAGGTACAGGAAGCATCGTGATTTGCCCAGTTTAACACAGCAGGATCTGTGACTGAACAAGGCTAGAATTACATAGCTTTGAACCTCTTAGTGCCATGTTTGTGTGCTTTGACCCTACCATCTACCTGTCTTAAGACACCAAGCACCAGCTGCCTTGCTTAGCAGGCCTAATGCAGCTTATTGAAGCCAACTACCCAAAAGTGTTATCACTTCCATCAAGATACAAGACCCAGTGCAGTCTCTCTCCCTGCACTGACATCCAGTACTCTTGCTGCAGTCTGCTTTGATCTCAGTCATCGGCACACGCAACTCTTACAATACATTCCTGCACCTATTCCCCAGGGATCTTTTAGAAGGAAGAAGAGGTACACTGTAGACAACTTCTACTCCAAATCACCCAGTCTACTAACACTGAACCAAGCTTTTCCCAAGATCATTCTCAGAAAACCCAAACCATTAAAAAAACAAACCCCCAAAACAACATAGCGAGGAGAGTGAGAAATTTCACCCCCTAAAATGGTTAAAATCTTTCAAATACTTAAGCCATTAAAAGCAGACCAAACATGGATGACAGCAGATAAACAGTATCAGTATAAATAGCACTATTATTCAGGTCCCTCAGTATGCAAAAGGAGAGACTTGGATTTTCTTGTTATCCTAGGACCACGGAAGTCAAGGATCTTTATGGTGGAATTTTTTATGCTGCCATAGTAGCTGAAAGGAGACACAGGTAATTTCTGGAACAGCTTCTAAATAGCCTATAAGGCTGAAACATATTTGCTATACTAATTTTAAAAAAAAAAAAAAGCCACTCAGCTCTTACCACTTGTAACAAAGTGTTGACCCAAAGCTTGTAAGCAAATTGTACAAAGAAGACATTTTAACACACACACAAAAAACCAGCCCAGACAAAAACAAACACCACATTAAGCCCCCTTCCTCCCCACCCCCCCAAAAATAAAAAGCGCAAACCAAGGAAAAAGTCAAACCCGAAGAGTAAAACAAAAATTTTGCTAGGAAAAGCATGCTGACACAGGATACCAACATGTCCTAGCATGATCAAAATTTTTAGCTACATTTAAACCATTTGGAAATCCATGACCCAGAAAGTCAAGGAAAAGAACACTACAATCAGTGACATACTCTATGGTCATTTATTTCACTGTTCCTCTATTTCACAGTTAGCAAAAGTATCAAGGAAGACTTTTTGCCTTTGTCCAAGATGAACGTGAGGGATGTTTCCTCCTCAGGGTACAATATCACCCTATGAACTTTCCTGAATGCTCAGTTAGTTGCAAAAGATATGTGTTCTCCCAGGTCATGTCAGATCTGAAAGCTTCCCTCACTTTTTAACAATTCACAACATAGAGATGCAATGATTTGAACAAGCAGCCCCTGGATTCCATCTCTATTATAACCAGATGACTGGGAAAATGCACATACCCTACACTACCTCATAGCAGATGCCAGTAATAACCCACATTAAACATATGGATGCTTAAAAGAAAAATATATTTTGTAAATTGCAAAAGGACATTACTTAAAATTAATTTCCAGCTTGGAAACAAAATGGGTTGTCCCTCCTATGGTATGATTCAGTCAAGTGACAGGTACCTAACCCTGGCATTACAAGCTCACTAGCAGCAGTAGCTGCCTGGACCAGGTATGATAGCATATACTGCAGGTAGTAGATCACACCATCACCTCGATCAGTACTTCCACTGAAAGTAATAACTCTCTCCCTGATTCACTAGTAGGTTTTGCTAAATGACTACACACCATATCACATCTGCTCTGAATGGCACATGACAACTTTATGCTGTCCATAACCCACAGCCAAGCTGTAATTTTGTATAGGACAGCAAGGGAGTTAAACCACAGAACTATGAACTTCAACAGCAACTAAAGTAATGGCACCCAAAGTGGTACAGAGGCACCACTCGATAATAAAAATTTGCATCAGTTTAGTGACAAAATCCCTAGTTTTGGGATGAGGCAATATCAAGCAATGTAAACAATTCTGAAAAGAAACTACTAAGATGAATTCTAATTATATGATTGTGTAATTAATAGAATATTAGATGTAATTATCAAGTACCAGTTTTAAAACATTTTGAGTAGTTCTTCTAACAGAGTTAAAATACACAAGAAATATACATCAGTTTGTGAATGGTGGTTGTAATTTCCCTTCTTTAATCCAAAAGGTTGATTTAGAGCTGCTTAACAATTAAATAAATTATATCAACTAGTAAACCAGAGTGCTGAATAAAACCAAGCCAAGATCAAACCTCAGAAAAACCCCTCCAAGCTGCAGTTAGATGGGAGTTACCAGTTAAAGCAGGTCCTCACTGATTACAGCACAGGGTTAACTAAGTTACAAAACTAGTTTTACTGCTGAAGGCAGTAAAAGTGTCTCAAACTCCTACAGCTGGTCTTCTACTCTTACAGAAATCAGGACTCTGAAATTGAGTCTCTTGTCAGTTCTCTGCCTGCCAACAACTGAGCCTTGGATTAATTTTTTCCATGTAAAATTTTGGGGTTTTCTTCAGTTTTGGCTCTCAGAAATGTTACAGTCTATGGGCGTGTCGCAGGTGATAACTTGAACTCTCAAAGCAGAGATCTCTGTTTTCTCAGTGACAATCCACTATTCAACCTTTGTGCAGCCATGAAGATTGCCTTCCTTCTTGTTTTACCACCTATCTCACACCATTTGCATTGCAAGAAAAGTCAAATCCATGATCAGTACTTTGGCTCCAGGAGAAAGACATTGTCTCAGACAGAACAGCTATTTCTTGCCTCATAAAGTGTCAAACCCCTCAAGTATCTCATTCTAGCCACTAGTGGTAGACTGAGATTACTGGCAACAGAAGATGGGACAGTTAATGTAGGGCATTTACTTGCAGGCAAAGATGCTGCAAGAAGGAAAACAAATAAGCCACAGTGATGCATGTGACATGGAAGTGAACCACGATCCAAGCATGTGGTATGAACTTTTAACTTTAGAGCTAATGCAGTTTCCTGGGACGTGACTCAATGAACAGCACACTGAGGAGAGCTCTAGGAGAAGCTGCTCAGCTCCCTGGGTATGTATTTTAACCACAATGGTATCAGGCAAAAAGAAACTGCTACCACTTCTAGCAGTGTTTCGACAACAAGTTCAAAACTGGCAACGTGTCAGGCAAGATCAGCACAAACTTATGGGTAAAGGTATAAGCATCTCTTCACATATAAGTACCAAAAGGCT
The DNA here is from genome assembly GCF_000695815.1 of Acanthisitta chloris. Lineage (NCBI taxonomy): Eukaryota > Metazoa > Chordata > Aves > Passeriformes > Acanthisittidae > Acanthisitta > Acanthisitta chloris. Next base: position 13,128 of record NW_008654286.1, on the reverse strand, counting down.
TTCTAACATGCAATTCTGTTTAAGGCAAAATTTATCGATTGCATCACTTATTTCCTCTGACTAGGGCATTTCAGACTATGTATTGCATCTAAACTCTTAATGCCCAATTTCAGGCTGGTGTTTTCAGCTGCCTGCAATGTTGCTACAGAGAAAAAAAGCATTCCACGTTGCCAGTTGGGACTCACATGCTGGATTCTGTTCCAGTCCCAAATTAAGAAATCTGAATCCAGCCCTTAAGAGACTACAACTATTGACTTACCCTTTTGATCATCCCAGGCCAGAGGATTATGCAGTCTCAACCATTGTACACTCTTGGCTTGGGACAAAATGTCAGTGTTTATCATCTCCTCAAAATGATTACTCTACTGATCATCATTAGTTTATTCTCTCCTGCATTTCAAAACAAAACAAAACAATGTACTAATCACCCATGGCACTACATAATAGTAAGAGACAGCAATGTTTGGAGTCAAATGAAATTAAATACAGAGCTGTGCATTATCGATATACTTCTGGCAATATGGTTCATTTTGACACATTGCATGAATTCCCCATTGGATGCTGTGCACTAGACATTAAATAGGGAGCAGAGATGTATTGTCACTTCTTCTGACCATCTGCTGATGTGTATTACTACACAAATAACAGAAAAGGAGTAACTGTCTTTTTTTATAACACTTGCTTAAAATCAGCATTTAAGAATGCACATTAGTCTTCTACAGACTGTGAACTAATGGTTTCTTGCATTTTCTCTGCTAAACATCAGAGAATCTCCACAGGAGGTGACTCAAGCAGCCTCCTTCTCACTGGAAAAGTGAACAGCAGATATCCCCTCAACCTGTCTGCCTGTTTTCATGTAAACTGGACAAAACTTTACAGCTTCAAGACTCCTACCTTTAACTTAATATTAAGGAGATACACCCAGCACAATTAAAGAAATCCCAGTGCCTCAGGTCAATAGACAGAAATCAACTAAATTAACTTCTATCAACTAAAGTAACTTGGAGAGTCCTAAGTTGGAACATGCCCTTCACTTACTTCACATTAAAAACTTACTTTACTGAAAGAACAAAGAACGAGTATCTTAGGTTTTAATAGCTAACCATTAAATGTCCACAATACAACCACAAGAATACTTCTGAGACTTAAAGCACCCTTTTGCAGTAGAATTGAGTTCCCAGAAGTGTCTGCAACAAACACTCCAAGAAAATTAAAAACAAAGACCAAAACCCCACCAAATAAAAACCCATGCTGGGTGAATGAAGTGAGTCCACTCAAATGCCTCAATACTCACAGGGCCAAGATAGTACATGCATAGAATCTAAGCTCTAACTTGCTTGGCTTTATTTAGATTTCTTTAAAGTACTCTTGTTTACATAGTTAATTATTTTTGCTTATGCACAAACAAGGTTTATGAGCCTGAAACATGATAAATTCTTTGTGTTTTGTTTGCAGGTTAGCAAATATCATACCTATCAGTCCTTCTTAACTCAACTTAGTATACTTACACCATTTTCAGCAGCCAAAGACGGAAAAGCCACATGGAATACTACTGTTCGTGAGGAGAAAATAACCCCAAAGACAGGCAAAAGCATGACCCAAGTCTAAGGCTAACAGAGCACAGGCTGTGCGGGAAGGTTTGAGGAGGAGAGCGGCTGCCCTCCAGCGTTCAGTCACCAAAGAACACAGCGTGCATGGCACAGGTTTTCTGCAGCTCTAACATCAAGGTCTAGAACATGTTTGCAAGAGCTGAACTGTGAGTGGTCTTGGCTGCATGAATGCACTCATGGCAGTGGGAAATTTGTATGAGAAAGGCACTTTAACGACAAACACAGATTTAACTTGGCTTCTTCTCCCTCCCATTGACTGACTCTGTTGGGCTGATTTGGATTTAACATTATGTATCACAGATATTATGATTTACTGACACCTAAATGACACACGCTTACTTTTAGGAGACTGCTAAAAATGTAGCTTTCCCTAAATGAGGGAGAAATCATTAACTGACATAGTCAACCAACTTCTGCAAACTCTGACAGAGTTCTGTTGACCTACTGGCAATATAACCAGGGTTAGTGGCAGCAGGTATGGCATATGTTGGTCATTATCGAGACTATGAGTTATAATATTATCATATGTTATCATGCAATGCATTGAAAAGAGATCCAGACTGTCTAAATAACAAAAACCTCACACAACCAAGTTTCTTTAACTTAAGGGGTCAACAGCTTACTGCTAAGCTATCAAATGGAAAACATGTTTTTCTGCAGTCCAAAAGCTGTCATAGTATTTCCCCTTCATGCATTTGGGCCTAAATATAGGAAACAACTATTTATCAGGAGGAAAAAAAAGGCAGAAAAACTCCCAAACTCCTCCCTTCCTTCCCCTGCCATATCCTAAATGGATGTGCCTGACCACAAGACCACTTCAGTCAGTCTCCTACTCTGCATCTCCAAATAAAAAGTCAAAGCTCAACACACATGTTACTTTGGTTTTAACAGGTTTTAGGAGTTTATCATACAGGCTGATGTGTAACATGGTTTTATTTCAAGAATTTCTTCAATTAAATGTCCAAGACTTAGAATCTGCAAACAAAACCACTAGTTTTAAGGCACCACTATTAATTCTTTAGCAGAGTTAACCTGGAGGTTAATAAATTGCTGTTATATTAGCACAAAGACAATCATGCACGGTTCCAAAGTACGAATTCATATCTATGGGGACAAAGTAACAGAGCAGTATCAGCTGCTAACCTTACATATCCATATTCAGGTCAGCTCTAAGCTACAAGTCTACTATAATTTTAGGCACAGGACTATGATTTTTACTGATACAAAACCACTAGGTATACATATCCATGTATGTATACTCAACTGAAAAATTAACTGCTCCCACTCCAGTAAGTCACAGCTTAACTTCCTTTTTCAAAAATGTTAAAGCAAATTGACATTTCTCACAGAAAAAAAACCTTAAAAATAAAGGCCTATCAATATTTTAACAAGAAAATTAGTATTCATTTTTTTAACTTTCATTCTTTCAGAAAGCAGCATCTTCTGGAGTCACAGTTACAGGAGATTTTAAGAAGTTTCATGATATAGCATAATAACATCATCGGGAGATACATCAGAATAGGAATAAGATTAGCAGTTATAAATTTCCAAACCAAACAGAGCCTTGTTACTATAAACTCTCTCATTTAATTTCCCATTGAACACAACACTGGTGAGTGCAGTTTGTTCAGGGCTAGTAGCCTTCTAATAGGTGAGAAGAAATGTCTGACCCTGTTTCAATCAATGCCATACATGCCTTCACCTTTAAATCAGCACTGTTCAGGAACTCAGAAAACCAGAATATATCCTTCAGATCACACTCTGAATCAGGAGCAGTCACTACAAGGAGGAGACAAATGCCTGGCAACCCTAGGGCCCCTCAGACCACAGAGCACAGCCCTGCTGGTTCATCCACATGGACCAGAGTCAACCTGGGAGCAGAAACACGCTGTATGAAAGCCACTGTGCTCTCCTGCTGCTCTTCAGCCCCTTCCACCATGGCATGAAAGATGTCTTTCTCATGACACAGCACAGGATGAGATTCCTACATCTCATCCCAAGAAATATAGTGCAGCCAGAATCACTCATCCTATGCAAAAATGTATTTCCCAACTACTTTTAAACTACTCTTAAAAACAGGCTGGCCAAAAGCAAGCCCCCTCAGCAGGCAGAAGGACACACCTACATGAAACTCTAACTCAGTAAGTCTGAACAGAAGATACACATGTAACTTTTTGGAAAGACTGACTGCTCTGCACATTTGTGGTGATGAGGTCACACAGGACAACAGACTATGGCATAGATTCATCCCTGCCAAAGCAAATTATGTAAAATTTGTGACTGACCAGTAGGTACCTCTGATCTATTTGAAGACCAACAGACAGCATCTGAATGAATATGGTCTTTTCCATTACAATCAGTAACAAATCCTTTCAAAAAGAAGATGATAGCTAAGAAAACAGAAAATATAGTCTGAAAGGGAAAGAAATAATCAAAGGGCCAATTTTTTTTCCCAAAATCTGCTTAAGTTAACGAAAGACAGACAGATCCCAGCTGAGCAAAAAGGAAAACTGCAATATGGAGAACAGACCTAGTAAAACAGTGACACTCAGGTTGCAAAATATCAACAGGCCCACATTGCCTCGCCCAAAAAGAATAAAGAAGTAGTTTTTACGATACAGATATAAGATGGAAAACCTCATCTTTGGTCCACTACAAACATGCAAGCTGATGTCAAAATTACCTACCAGTCTGGTACTGCATGCCAGTCAGTGAATATTCCACCTGTACACTGAGCACCACATTCAATGAGATGACCTGCAAGGCTGGGAAAATGGCATTCAAGTAACTATATACTCTGTAAAATCAAGTTTCACAAATCCAGCTTTAAAATACAACAGTACAATGGAAATAAAGCTAAATAACAAGAGTATGCAATTTTTCCTCCATAAGCAGCTAATACAATTATGAATTATGCATCAGACATAACAAAGGATTCTGAAAGATTAATATAAAGAGTTGAAAGGATTAACTTTCACATGAAGAGTTTTCCTGCAAACAGTGAATACCTAAAAGACTACCTAACCCATAAAAAAGTTTCCTTGGTCATTTTAAGAAGTCTTGATCTAAATACAGCAGTCTGCACTATGTGTCACTAAATACGCAAATTCCATTTTTAAATCAAGAGATGTAAGATCTCACTTTCAATGGACTTAATTTTCACTTTATGGACTTCAACACAGACAGATCATGCAGAACATTAAGTTAGGTGACAGAAATTTACCCTATGCTTTCTGCATGAGATTCCTTGGAACTTACAACTGTTTGCAAACAGGAGCAATGACACTGAGCTTCTTACAGGGATGCTGCTCTCTGACTGAACCTCCTTTTGTGCATCTTTCAGAATAAGACCTGCTACTATCTCAATGATCATCAGTGATGGGCAAACAGAAAAAGCTACTAATCACTGGTCTGCACTGTAAGATTTCATTTCTTGACACAAAATCAACAGAATAAACTTTAATTTAATTGATAAAATAATTCAGTCCTTTCCTCCTTTTGTTATTTTAAGCAAGTTCCAGAATGAAGTTTCTATAATTTCAATTCCAAGTAAGAATACTAAGTGAGCCTTAAAAAAGAACCCAAAACCTAACCAAAACAGTAAACTAAATTAATTTAATAATAATATGAAAAAATCATGAAGCACTGAAAAAGCTGGTATCCTGACATTATGATATGAATTATCAATTTACCCAATTTCTTCTTATATCATTTACCTTCCAGCAGCTAGCAAGTCATAGTCATCCCTATTCCAGCCAAACTAGAAGAAAAATACAAATATTTTAAATATATAAATTCCATACAGTACAGAAAACTGCACATAGTATGTTCGCTGCTTTGAGTAACAATGCATTGGGTGCATTTTTAATTCACTGCAAAAATCTAAACAACAATAACTGACAAGCACTGTACATGGATTTGATTGCACATACAGCAAATTAGCAGAAAAGCTCTTATGTGTTTAAGTTTTCCTCCAATTAATACACTCAAACTAATATAAACCCTTAAAGTCATACCCTCTTCCAAAAAATTGTAAGTGCCAACATCCATGCTATTCAAAACCTGCACAACCCAGAGGTTTAAAAGTCTAGCACCTATCTTGTGTCATGTAACCTAACCACTATGTTTTTTCGACTTTGGAAAGTTATCAGTTCCTGGAGTACTATCAGTCACACTTAAAACTGAAGTATGCTTTCCGTATAACTAGAAATTTTAACTCAGATACTTTTCCCAAGTTCACCCTACTGCAAGCCATATAGTAACTGTTTCTTACTTGGCACTTTGCAGAAATCTCCCTAAAACCTTTCAATAAATCAGGTAAAGTCTCTCTAGAGCAGATAATACACAATGATAGTTGTTATTTTGAGAATGTAAACAGCTAGGAATAAAATAACAAAGTCACAATGGCAATTATAAATGGGAAAACTTAATTCTAGATTAGGCAATGTTTGACACGCATGAAGTCAGAAGAGTCTGATGTTTTAAAAAGCATGTTTGTAACTAGACATTAACTCATATCCTCTTATTTTTTAAAAAAAATATGCACCAAAAGAAAGCTTCCAAATTTCAGAGTGTGGTCACTCACAAAAAACAAAAAAAAAAAAATAAAAAATCACAGAAACATATTCAAAATACTTCAGAAAAGCACATAACCCTCTTGAATAATTTACTGAATTTGAGAAGTGTTGCACTGAAACTTGACTACTTCAAAGAAAACTGCCTACCCATTAAAAAAGAGCAGTGTTTTGGACCACCCCGTGTGCCCCTCCAAACCAAAGTGAGCTCTACTATCGACACCTTGTGGTAGAGAAAAATATATTTGCTTCCTACCCTTGCACACCAAATTTTAAAGAAGGGTGGAGAAAAAGCCAGTGGTAAGAGTTAAATACTGGTCAAACAGGGTAAGACTTCCTTAACTTCACCAAAGTGCTTTCCAGCTTTATGACATACATATCCCTGCATAAATTTAGAAGTGGAAGCCTGGCAACTTTTCATGCACATAAGACAAAATACACATGCTAATTATTTTTAATTCAGCACCTATATTGTCTGAAAGAACAAAAACTGTCTGATAATGGTGAATATTCATTCTCATATCTTCCTCATCATATGGAATTTAACTTGTACTTACAGAATGAATGAGTGGTCCTAATACAATCCCACTGTCAACACATCTGCCCGTCACAACGATATCAGCTCCAAGGTCTAGAGCTCTGCTTATTGGTCTTGCACTAAGGATGACAAAATACAACAGTAAGTACTTTCACTTTTTAAAGCATCATTTAGTAAAGAGTTCCATGTAACACACAAGTTTACAATCGCTTAAAAATCCCTTAGGAAACCAGTAACATCAACTTTTACAACGAAATTGTCATTGTGTATATACAAGAGTATTTTAAAGAGCAGTCATCAGAACACCCTACCAAATTCAGGTATCTAAATGACATAACTGAAGAGTCCTGATGCACTCAAGAAACTGTCTTGAACAAAGTGCATGAAGAGACACTTGTATTATCAGTTACAGAAAACAGTGTTTTTCAGAGATTCATTACTCATTTCATTTGTAGAAGAGTGTATGAAGACCAATATTCTTCACAGAGAAAGCCTGGTGACTTTGCCCTCCAATTTTAAACCTCTCAGGTCAATTTCCCCAAGTGTTTTTAGAACTTGCAATACCAACCAACTTCAAGAGCACTGTGCAGTTATTATTTCTGAAGGAACTCTGGCAATGGATTTTCCAGATCAGGCAGGTAAAAGTCATCCCACTCAAAATTAGTCAGGCTTGAAAATATTCACACAGGTGAACTGCTTGAGTTGATACATCTCAGTGAGCAAACCTTGACCAGACATGGCTTCTGAACCCATGCTATTTGCAGCTTAAAAATCAAACAAACAAACAAAATCCCCAACATATAAACTGTGTGCCTTAAAGAACAAAGACAAGAGAATTTCTTGTACACTTTCTATAGATTTAGCCCTGGTTTTGATAAAAGGTAAGTTAGAAAACACAAATGCAAAGATAAAAT
>NW_008654286.1:0-5467 GCF_000695815.1 Acanthisitta chloris | reverse complement strand
CTACACGAACCAAAGGATACTAACTAGAATGTGCAAACATACAGCACAAAGAAACAGTTTACATCTCTGAGTACAGTGTTAAGTAACAGTAACAGGTGAAAAGCACAAATGGGGTTTCTGAATACATACAGGACACAGAGAGAAAAGCCATGTAACTGTCTTTAAAAAGCAGTAAATAAAACCATTTGGCTAATATTGTTAAAAATGGATGTGAACTCAGCTCACAGAACTCCTAATCGCCCAAATAAGAAGAGACATAAGAAACACTTCAGAACCCATACCCCAATACAAATTTTTCAGATGGAGTTTACACACTTGAATCAAGAATCAAAGTGTAAACATCATCAGATTTAGGGAATTAACAGTGAACTATCTACAGAACTTACAGATTTCACCCAATACACTCTGATGTTAATCTGTTCTACAGGCATGTATAAATTTATCATTTGCTTTACAAATAAACACCCACTGCAGATGTTGCCAAAGAAAATTGCAACTTAGGAAATAACTAGTTTAGGAGGCTGGTAGTAGGTTTACATTTCAATGCAATGGAGATTAAGGAGTCCATAAATAAGTGCCACTTTTATTAGAAAACCAGGAGCAAAAGCCTGCTGTTCTGGCATCTGTTAAGGAAGCAGAAACAGAGATAATAGCTTTTTCAAATGCCTCATCCTCATACTAGCCTGCTTTTGCCCTCTGCTTTGATTGGCATTGTTTGCAATTGTGAATCACAAGGACTGGACAATTACAGATCTTAAACATTACTTCTTAGATTCCACTTACAGTAACTCATGACCTGCAAATGTGATCTGCAAATGCTGTAAGTCAAAAGTTAATGAAGAGAAAATCCAGCAACCACAGAAAGCACTACAGACTAATTTAAAAAGACTCATCTATTAAAAGGTTCTTATTTTACAGAGAAAAATACATATTAGGTACAGTCACACACTGCTATCTGCCAGTAATGCATTTTACAAAGTGCAACGATAACAATAAAAGAGAGAGCACAGCAGTTTTTACATAAATTAATGTCAAAGAGAAGAGACTGTATGCAGAGACTTTAGAAAAAAACACTGAAGAGAAATACAGGAGGGATAATACATATGACCAACATGGAAGTAAAAAGCAAAAACAGAATCACCAGGATCATCAACAGGAAGAGACACACTTGACTATTCTCCCATTTCTCAGTCCTTTCCCTTTGACAGACCTGATTGACACTGATTCATCTCAAGTTGATGGTGACAATGAAAATGAGACTGTCCATGAGCAGGTAGCTAGAACACCTGCTTTTAGAGATTTATGGAAAACCTTTAGTATCACAAAGGAGGCAAGAGAGATCTTTCAAAACAGTGACCATCCTAAAAAGCTGTTTTCCAAAATGTCAATGGTACACAGCCTGACAGAACCTCCCACAGCACTCTGAGCACATCCCAGTACTTGAATTCCTCAGCAGCACTTCTCTAGTGACAACATCATAAACTACTCCATACTGCAACAGAATACTTGGCACAGAAAAAAGCATTTTTGCAATTGTTATAATTAAACGAAAACTATTTTGGCTTGAGAATTTACAGATGATGTAATACTGAGAAGCTGCAACTTGCAAGGTTCTAAATTACAATTTATTTATGAGTGACAAAAATTTTTTTCTGGTCGCCTGAATAGTGAAGGTGAACCTCATATACTAGGTGGTTCTAACTGCAAAGCGTAACAAATTCATATACTCATTGTGTTATTCCATCATAAATATAACTTGTTAAATTAACTCACCCAAGATAAACGTTCATGCTATGAATATTCTCTGGAAACTGTTTGCCACTCTCTAAATCAGTGATACCAGCTCCTTTTAAGTTCTCTTTCTGTTAGAAAACAAACAGGATACCAAATCTATGAGTGTTTTGGTTTCTACTGTAAGCCTTTTATTAGTATCAAACAACAGATCCACTTCATAGCAACTCTAAGCATAACTATAAGAATTATCAACACCACAAATCAAATGAATGACTAAAAGCCTTAGACACACTTTTAACTGTAAGTTTTCCAGCACACAGAAAACTAAGTAATTGTAAAAACTGCTAGTTCATTCACAGATATCAACTACAAAGAACTGGTATATTCCCTAGGCCTTTCACACTGCTGTAAGATTGAATAAATCAAAACCTGCCAACAGAAATGTGCCTGCCACAACTGCAATGGTGTCATGGCCAGAGAACAAGGCTAATCCTGCAGCTCCACATGATACTCAGAATATGTTGTTTCCAGAGAAGCAGGTGGGGCAGTGGGTGTTTCTGACCATGCATTATGCAGCTTAGCAATCCAGTGCACTGAGGGGACAGTGACTGCATGGTCTAATACCAGTTACAGGTAGAATCTGTAATGTGGAAAAATAACTTCCACTCTGAATCAATTTGGTATTCTATGGTAATGACTGAAATCCTTCAAACCATGAATAACATTCTCTAGTGCAATTTATAATGCTTGATACCCACTGTAAAAGTTGCCTGCAGACAGTCAAAGCTGTCTCTTTTTTCGCTCCTCTAAGTTATGTACTGACCACAGCATAAAATATAATGCATGTCAATCAGGCATGTCCATAGCAAACTCAAATCATGACCATTTCACTGTTGTACCAGTAATGAAATCCTGGACCACAAATGGTAAAGTAGTTTCAATAGGGCAGAAATATCTTAAAGGAAGTCCAAGCAGCGCACACAGTTTGCAAATAAAGAATCTTACTTGATCATCTTCCAATTCAATAGCATGCAAGGAGTAACACATCCTATGCAGATAAATAATTGTCCAAGTTACAGGCAGAGATTTAAACACAGTGCAAACTTCTTCCCTCTTATCCACTACCGATGTACAAACTGTTTTCACAGTATCTTTTCAGTTATGGACAACATTTTTTGCAGAATTCATAGATAAACTAATTATTTAAGTCAAAAAACCTCATACATTTCATCATTTGATGTTATTGTTTTAATATTAAAACTTCAATCCTCCCACTTAACATTACCTTAGTGGCTGTAAACTCATTACTTAAAAACAGAAGATCAGCTACCTGTAAACATACTAACATCAGGAAATGGCTGCAAACTACTGAAAAAAGCTAGAAGTGACAAACATTTGAATGCTTGGTAACTATGCAACATGTAAAGGTTTAACATTCAGGATTATTTAATTTACACAGAAACAGTAACAGCACATACTAGCTTCTCCTGAAGTGTAGGCAGACCTTAGATCAGATTCACAGTTGGCATCAAAAAGCTAAATACCAGATCCACAATCACAGAATTCACCACATCACACACCAAAGATATGCCAAGAACTGTCTTCATGCATTGAAAATATAAAAATCAGAGAATCATAGAATTATAGACTCAAGCAGCTTGGAAAAGACCTCCAAGACCATCAAGTCCAACCCCACTGTAGTTACTAGACCATGGCACTCAGTGTCACGAAGGAACAATTTTTAGATTATTCTAACAACAGTAGAAGACTACTGCAAACAGATACACAAAGTAAGTTCTTATGGGACAAGAAGTGCCACCTTCATACTATATAGACTAATGCTACTAAGGCTTAGAGCAAAATACCTCAGTCATTAGATCATCTCCAGCAACAACAGCTATTTTCAAATCAACATCTGCTTTCTTTGCCACCTCCTGAAGGGCAGCTGCACAAGCAAGTGGATTAATTCCACCAGCATTACTGATGACACGGACACCTAATAAAACAAGAAAGACAAATTAAGTTCAGCAGCATCAACAATCACTTGTATTTTAAAAACTAAGCATGCTGAAACACATGCAAGCTGTTATCTTTGCAAGGTGGCAGTCATCTAATCAAGTAAATTACCAAAATCACATTAAAAATACGAACCCCATTTTACCTGTGAAAGGATTAGAATAAGGCAATACAAAACTGTTTACAGAAAAAATAATTGTTATAGATGCTTTTCATCTTTCCTTTATGCATGGAAGGAGAAAGTGACCAAAGGAACACATAAAATGAGGCACACAGACAGCATAAAAAAAAAATCTCCTACAGGAACAGTACTGGACACAAGTAATTCAAACATCCATGCTCTCCAAACCAACTGCATTTTAGAAGAATGCAACTATAAATTCCATACTGTGCACAAGGCATTAGGGACTCAGAGGTAACTCCCCTTCTCCTCTCAAGCTCAGAAAGCTATGAAGCTGTATTAACACCTCAAGGACCTTAAAGATCATGTAGTCCTCACCCTCTCTGCCTTGAGCAGGGACACCTTTCTCCAGATCAGGTTGCTCAGAGCTCCATCCAACCTGGCCTAGAACACTTCCAGAGATGGGGCATCCACAACTTCTCTAGGCAATTTCGCTGACATCTAAAACATTATTCCCAGAGGATAGCAGGGAAAAACCCAGATGGTTATAGTCAAAGAAACCATGAAAACTCATCTAAGCATAGAATCATGGAATGGTTTGGGTTGGAGGAGGGACCTTAAAGAACATCTAGTCCCAATCCTCCCTGCCATGCACAGGGATATCTTTCACTAGACCAGGTTACACAGAGCCCCATCCAGCCCAGCCTTCAACACTTCCAGGGATGGAGCAGCTACAGCTGCTCTGAGCAACCTGTTCCAGTGCCTCACCACTCTCACAGTAAAGAATTTCTTCCTAATATGTAATCTACATTTATCTTCCCTTGAGCTTAAGGCTATTCTCCATTGTTCTATGACTACATGCCCTTGTAAAAAGTCACTCACCAGCTCTATTACAGGTCCCCTGTAGGTATTGGAAGGCTGTTATAAGGTCACCCTGGAGCTTTCTCTTCCCCAAGCAGAACAACTCCAATTCTCTCAGTCTGTCTTCATAAGGAAGACAACTTAATTTACATACAGACTCATGCAAAGAGTAGCATACCTTTCCTGTGAATATCTTTTATATAGGGAGCCATGGCAGTGGAGACAAAATCTGGAGTGTATCCTAAATCCTGAAATAATTGAAAATTGTAAATGGTTAAGTCAAACCATTCCCTCTTCTTGGTTAACAGGAAAAAAAACCAACAAAACACAACAGTGAAGAACAACTATTTCTCAAAATATTTGGATATTACTATGGAAAATTACATGAACACTTATTTACTATAAGAAACTGAACAGATGAAAATAAACGCACAGAAGTAAGAATTACATGTGAGCCAACGTGCCCCCGTAACCAGACGTGTGTTAAGCAGCCTCCGGGTGGGATCTGGGCTGAAGCAGAGCCCGGAACACACCGCAGCTCACCGCCCCGGCACGCGGGGCTGAGCTACTTACGGGAGCCCGAGCCCTGGCGGCCGTCAGCAGCGACATGGTGATCTCGGAGAGATAATCGAAGACGAGGAAATCCAACTTCCCTCCGTACAGCAGCTGCGGCACTGCGGGGCACGGGAGAACGCGCCGTCAGCACAGCGGTGCCCGGACCGGGCCGAGAGCCGC